>NC_135762.1:11816644-12029144 GCF_052425735.1 Oculina patagonica
TGACTAACCACAATTTAAACCAAGTTGAAAGCCTCACCTGTTGGATTTGTCAGGAGGAATTTAGCAGCAAGGCATGTATCGTCCAACATTACGATGATCATATGAGAAAAGCAACGCTTACGTAAATGATATTCTAAGCTATTAAGCCCGTCTATGATTTTCTTCTTGTTGTTGCAGGCCCAAGAGAGGCCCGCAACCCTAATCTTGACAGTGACCAGCGGATTGCGTATTACGCGTGCGCGCCACGTTTATAAAGGCTATCTGCAAACCAGAAGTTGAAAATTTTGTTCTTCCACTAAGAACGATCGGAATGCAAAAAATGTGTCAATCACGACAGTTTGTCGTAACACCGGAAAAGAAAAATCTTGTCTCCAAGAGCGATAAGAATGCGAAAAATCAACAGTTTGTCACACTAGATCGAGGCTTCTGTCTTGCAGACATTACGTTTTGCAGACGTTGTTTTATAGGTGTTGCTTTTGAGAAGATCTGCTGTGATTGTATCACAGATAAACTACGGCAAAGCGAATGATTCCAACAACGGTTTTTTTCGAGGGTCCAGTGATTTATCGACACTGTCTGAAATACTTCCCTCCCAGTACCTTCTCTTAACTGCATCGAGGCCCGCACTTTCTAACCTGTGGTTACCACTAGTTTTAGTGTTTATTATTTACTAGACCCGAATAATTCCTTACTGACGTAGCTCTGTGGCCTGCACATGATTGGCATGGTTAGTACATAACATACAAATGAATCTTTGGTTGCTTACCACTGTATACTTAAAATGACTTCTCTTACTCTAACATCAACTTTATTTGCTCTTTCATTAACAGCGTAGTAGAACTTAGCTAATATCTCCGAAGAATAATAAAAGTATGTCAATTTAAAATATACACAAAAATACTACATGGAAAAATAAATTAACGGGGAAGATGTCTAAAGGTAAGACCCTATTTTTTTTTTTTAAAAAAAAGACTCTAAAATTTCCGCAATGAGAACATACTCTGCAGAGATCAGTGTAGTGTCTGATTGGTTGTTACCAACCTCGTCCCAGGCCTTTCAGGCGTTCACTACGCAAACGGCAACCAATCAGAGTCACTACAAGAATCTCTGTAGGGTTTCGTCATCAGTATTGATTGTTATTAATGGAATGTCGGAGGTCCTTAATTTTTGAGCGGGAAGAGATTTAAGCGTGCTAAGGGAGAATTTCGGTTTAATTCTCAAGTTATTTACTCCTGTTCAATGACGTCAGAAGTATTATTTCTAATTATATAGTATCCTTTTCCGCACTGCAACAATCACCGCATCGCATTTAAGATTGGGGATAAAATTCGGCGACCCTACAAGAGTCGCAGTGCAAACTTAAACTAAGTACATCATGGGAGGGTGGGTGGGTAGGTGAAATTGTACCATCCATAATACCCTCAAACGATGGCCATGATCACCCACAACTGACTCCCAACAATATTCAACAAAACTACCAGCTGGCTACTAATCGCACTTGGTATGTTTCCTCCGCCGTCAACACTTGAACAATGTCAATTTATTCATGATTTGTAGTTCTTATGAGCGATGTCGATAATTTATGCAGTGCGAATAGCTGGCTTTGTAACGCCACTGATAGCATTTCGTGTGCACCGGTAACGTGAATAAAGAGAAAAAATTACTAAGCAAATGTTAAGACCACAACTGTTTGATCCGTTTCAAGAGAAAACGAACCTACCCAGGCAAAAGCCAGGCTACGGACCTGCCTCTCTCACCTCTACTCATGAGCGGTGTCATGGCGGATTTGAAGCCCCGGTCCTGAAATCTGCTAGCAGCTTGTAGTTTTAACTTATTTTTTTTGAGTGACAAGTGAATGACCGTGACTGATATTGACATTCTGGGTCCTAGGTCACTGTACTTCGATAAATAATTATTTAAGCACCTTTTTATCCATTCTCGTCCCATACCCCTTTGTTTCTCTTAGCCGGCTGGGCCTTGGCACGAGAAAACGAAGGGATCTGGGGACACAGGATTTCCAGTCCTGGATTCTAGGACTTCCGGCCTCATATACTACCTTCAAGAATCGTTGAACCTATGAAATGCATAAGCCATGAACAATGCGACCCAATTGTTTACTGGGAAATCGGAAAATAATAATCTTTGTCTGGAACTGAATAAACATGATGCTAAGACAGGTTGCATAAATCATTCTTTAAAGACGTTAAAAGAAATAAAAAATCTGGATATTCTATTTAAGGATTATTACCAATTCTCTCCCAAAATCCCTTTTTTTTTTTTTTTTTTTTTTTTCCCGGGTCACTTTTTTCTATTAATTTTACCCAAAATCACCCCCCCCTCTTTTTTTTTCCTCCCATATTAAAAATTTTTTTTTTTTTTTAAAAAATTAGAGAGAGGTTTTTTCTTTTTTTTTAATAATTTTTCCCCAAAACATCAAGAAAAGTCGAATTAATTCAAAAATCCTATGTCCCCAGAGCCCTCTGTTTTCTCGTGCTAAGCCCGGCTAAAAGAAACAAAAGGGCTATGGGGACGAGAATGCCTTTTATCTTGCTTTCCTGAAATAGCCATTTTATTGTGCTTGAGCCGTGAATTACATTTTTTTTTAATAAAATGTGACCTAGACCAATACCTTTTCTTCCCCCCTGTACCACCCCCTTTCGAACTTGATCAGTAACGTCAGTACCATTTGAATGAAAGTTATAACGCAACTTACAGACAGCCATATCGGCGGATCCCTAACCTGCGATCAGGCTTTCTTTTTTTCGCGGCGGAGGGAAGGAGAAAAAAAGGAAAGCCTGATACAATTACTGGTCGAGTCGTCTGCCGCCCCCTAATTAAAGTATCTGTCAACGTCGTCGAGAATGTCGGCGATGCCATCAGATAAGCGTGATTAGCGCCTTCAAATTATATTTTTACTCTCACAAACATGTGTTTGAATTACCAGTTTTTGAACGAGCTAATCGGATTTTTTTTAAATATGTTTTCAGCAAAGGCTGATTTTGTGTAAGGCTCAGGTCAGACATTTCAAGGTCGTAGTTTTCGTCAATGGCACGATCGTCTGGCGTCTTTGGTGGTGTGATGTAATAATCTTCGACACCATTGGTGATAGATCACGCTCTTGCCGAATCCCGTCGGAAGCACCGCCAAAACATCTTTCCTTTCACAAACCATTCGTCGAATACACTCCCTTTGTTCGTCTTTAAATGTTTTGTGAACAAAACTCTTGAGAGATTTTCTAAAAGCTAGAAGAACTCGCTTTCTACTTCATTCCGCTCAACACTCGCCATGATAACAATCATCTACGCGCGATATTTTTGGACCGGAAATTAGACTTGAACTCAATTAGCCAATCAGGATAGAGGTCTAATGTTGCCTTTTGTTTTCTGACCAATCAGAAAAAAGTCCAGATTCTGGACTTTTTACAGACGACTCGACAAGTAATTGTATCAGGCGTTCATTTTTCCGTTGACCCCTCCGCCGCGAGAAAAATAACGCCTGATCGCAGGTTAGCGAATCCCGATCAAGGAAGCTCAAGGAGTCCAAGGAAATCTAGCCTTCGTAGCAGGCGTGTGTAGTTTTTAGCGCGTTTAGGGACTGGTCAATAAGTAGAGGGGGGGTGGGCCGGAGCAGAAAGGGGGTGGGTCATCAGTTTTTGAGCCCTCGTAAAGGGGTGGGTTATGTAGTTTTGATCTACACGTAGGGGGTGGGTCATCTTATTTATATCAGTATAAATTGATAAATTTGTCAAAGTGAGCAGTTTTAATGAATTTCTAGCGATTTCAGGAGACCCAAATATAAAAATTTCCTGTGGGAGCATGCCCCCTGACCCCCCTAGATGGCTTGTGATCAGAACATCAGTTTGGCTGTCTCTTTTCAGCCTGCATAGATTCACTCTCCGCTTTAGGCTTTCACCAGTAAACTCCTTTCTCAAACACTTTGCAAATATGAATGATAGACTGTGGTTGTAGTTCTGTTATCAATTTCTGTATAAAAATATGAACTCTTCGATAATTGTTTATGGATTAATATTACGTACTGTTTCAGTTTTCACATAAAATTATGTCTAAATTTTCCCATCGACTTTACACACAAATATGTGGAAAACTTAAAAAGACTAGTACAAGAAGTGAGAATTTTATCCCTCTTTGGTATGCTAAGAAATGGAAAAAGACGTACATGGAACCGCAGTGTCCATCACGGAAAATTAGGGTGGTGTATGTAAGGAATCACCTCTTAAATACTTATATCAAGTCAAAAACCTCCAGAAAAGATTGGTCCCTTAATAATGAATATTTTGAGCAAAGGGGGTGGGTCATGTAATTTTCAACCCCCTATCAGGGGTGGGTCAGTCAGTTTTGAGCCAGAAGGAAGGGGTGGGTCACAAATTTTTTTCCAATTGCTCCGGCCCACCCCCCCCCCCCCGGTACTTATTGACCAGTCCCTTAAAAGAGTGCGCGATCGCGAGAAGGCCGCGCGAGGAAATATCGAGGAGACGCCTGCCCTGCCCTGAAACCCACCGAAATACGTTTTCTTTCGTTCTCTGAGAGAACGAGTTTTATCCCATTGGCTAGAAAGGCCGCCAGGGAATAACCCTGACTCGTCCCCAGTCGTCTTCATATAGCACGCGGCAAAGGGAGAAGCACTCGTGCGAGATGGGGGAGCAGGGGATGAGCTCCCTTTCTCGGTACCCATCTCTCCCTCCGCTGTATCTTTGCCGCGTGCTGTATGAAGACGACTGGGGACGAGTTAGGGAATAACCCGTAAATTTTGATTGGCTCTGAACCCCTCAAGGGAGGAAATTCCTTTCGAGTCCTGCTAACCTGAAATCATGCCCTTCTTCCCTACTTGTCACTCCGGTGAAGAAGCTCTTTTTCCCCTCTCCCTTTCGAAATATAAAAACAACGCCTGATCGCAGGTTAGAGCCCTGCCTGCAGGAAGTTTTAACCAATTTGGAGAGGAGAGGTCTCAACTATGCTTTGAAATGTAAACAGAGACAAGCATTACGTCACCTTTTCGAATGATGTAATGACCGCGTTACCGACCGTAGCCCCTTGACGTGTCTAAATCGTCGACATTCAACTTTTCCACCATCGCATCCTCCATGGGTCTCTATGCTTTCTTTTCTTTGGTCAACAGTGTCCGCGAAAAGTTCCTTCCGTCGATGGATTGTGTTTTTCACGGCACGTTTTTTTCAGAGGTGAATTCCAACGTGTTTAAGCCTGGTTTTCATATGTCTGGAAAATCCCAGACGATCGGGGATTTTACTGTTTTTCGACCGTCCCAGATTTTGCCGACTAATGAAAACTCGAAATCGTAAAAAGTGTTAGGGCCCCTATCATCTGGGATGGTCGGGGACAAATCTGAAGAATCGGGAGCGTTTCTATTTTCCCGACGCATCCCAGATTTCTACGATGGTCGGTGATCATTCAAGATATATGAAAACTCCAATTCTTAGTGTCGGGGACGTCGGCGATAGTTTTAGCTCGTTACCAATCTTTTAATTGCTTAGCTCCAGTCTCTCACCGCCCCTCACAACTAAAAATGGCGTCTGTCATTGCCGATCAAGGCGACTCCGATCCCAGATATTGCCGATACACGGCAAAATCTTGGATGGTCGGGAAACGGTGAAATCCCCGATCATCTGGGATTTTGCCGACATATGAAAATCAGCCTTAAACGTCCGGACCTCTCCTAGTTCGCTGTCTCGCTAGTCGAGCAAAACAATGCATCAATAAATCATCATTGTTTTCATAGAAGACGATGAAGTTATACTTGGAACTGCAAAATAATGTACTTAATAATATACATCAAAAAATTTCTCGAATCTGATTGGCTTAGAGAAATGCAGTTTTTAGGAAATTCGATGCAGAAATGACGCAATTCAGTGCAGAAATGACGAAATTCAGTGCAAAAAAGAACAAACAAACGCGGCATCCTGATTGGTTAATAAACAAAGGCAGCCCCAGGGGGCCAATCAAACGCTTCCACGCGATTTGAATGGCGCGAAGTTTGGATCTGCTTCGAGATGCGAGTGAAAAAAATGTGGCTGGCGTTTTGAGCACAGTTGAGGACCAGAAGACAGCTGTAAATACCATAGCACTGAAAAGCACTGGTTTTCTCATTCTCGTTTTGGAATAACTGGTTTCCTAAGAAGGAAATTGCCGACGAAATCGAAACTACAAGCCGACTAAGCTTCACGCTTTGCTTGAGCAAATTTATTTACGCCGAATTCGCCGAATTCAAAAGCAACAAACACATTTTCGAAGATTATGGACCAGATAGCCTCAAAGTTATGCTAACATCGCTTGAAAGACACTGTACTTAGAGAACAGAACTTATAGGTTTTCTTTTATAAATAATAATAAATAAATAAAACCTTTATTTGAGTGTCAAAAACTAAAATAGCAGTAATAAAACCACTAAATGGGGACACTTTAAAGTAAAAGAAAAATAACAAAATCGAAATATGCTACGAGACAGAGGATTGTTTCGTCCAAGGAAGTGTCGAAATGAAAAGCGAAACAGCTTCACTCGGCTGGCCGTCGAGTTGAAAGCGCTCAAGCAAGGCTCGACAGGAAGAATGAGCAGAAGAAAATCTCGATCTGGAAGAGGTAAAACCCAGAATCTTTTATTCAGACAATTCGTTTCACTGTTTAGCCAGATTTTCGACTAAAAAACTTTTAAAACATCGAGGAACCTGTACATTGTTTGGACTTGTTTTGAATGAATGCGTGATGATATTTGCCGAGTTTGAATAAATTGTTTTTGTAGATTTGAGCATGTTATTTTCTCGCAATTTTTTCATGAATATTATTAATAAGTAATCACATGATTTTTCTCGTGCAATTTGGGAAAAATAAGCACTCGTAAATTTTTCAAAGACTACAAATTGCACTCGCCCTGCGGGCTTGTGCAATTTTGTTAACCTTTGAAAAATTTACTCGTGCTTATTTATCCCAAATTGCACTCGAAATCATGTGATTACCTATACAAATGGTTCAAAAAACCTGCTAAACCGTCATAAGTGCAAAATTTGACGGAGTCTCGGCCGGCAAGAGGCTCAAAATAATGGACCTGTCAGCGGAAAACTTCCTTGAGTTATGCGCGTGGCGTGACTTTCGCGGGTCTTCGCGAGGTTTCTTCGTATTTATATTTTCTTAGCTTCGTGATATTTTCGTTACTCCCAGGGTTACTGGTTTGTATTTGGACATCATGTTTCCTGATTTGTCGTCAGAAACTATCACGGAGACTGAACAGGAACAATTTTGTGTGGAAATGATGAAACGCCTCGATATTCAGCGAAGGAACGAACAGTTCTGTGATGTGATTCTAGAAGTTGGCTCCGGTGACGATCAAGCTCGTTTGAAAGCTCACAGAATCGTGTTAGGTGCAGCAAGTCCGTTCTTTTACAACGCTCTTAACAGCGACATGAAAGAAAAGAAAGAAGGAGTGATCCGATTGGAAGAGACGAACAAAGCTGTGATGGAAGAAGTGTTGGAGTATCTATACACAGGACATGTTGATATCAATGAAAACAATGCGTACGATTTGCTGCAAATAACTGATTTTTTAATCATCCCAAGCCTCAAAAAGCTTTCAAGTAAGTTCATTTTACAAAATTTGTCTTCTTCAAACTGTATTAAAGCCTATTATTCGGCCGAGAGGTATCAGTGTCCTGAACTGCAGAAAAGTGCGAGAGATTTTACTTTCGCAAATTTCATGGATGTCACGCAATCTGACGATTTTCTGGATTTGAGCGTGACACAAGTGGAGGAGTGGATTTCAAGGGATGACATCATAGTGAAAGCAGAGAAAGAAGTTTTCCAAGTGATTGTGAAGTGGATGGAGAAAGCTGAGAGCAGAAAAGAAAATTTTTTTGAATTGTTTTGCTGTGTTCGTCTTGTTTACGTGTCACGCAGCTACATTTTCAATGCCATTCTTCCACATCCCTTGGTAAAAGGCAGCGCAATATGTACAGAACATGTTCTAGATGTCATGAAAGAGTTATCATATGGTACAGAAGAGTGCTATTTTGCCCAGCCACCGAGAACATGCCTCAAGACACATGAAGATGCCATTGTTGCCTGTGGAGAGATAAAAAAGAAAATGTTCGGTTACATTCCTTCAGAGGACAAGTGGTACAAGTTGGCAGATATGAACGAAACAGTATCCACCGGACAATGTTTTGGTTCTGTCTTGGGCAGCTGTCATGGCAAATTGTACATGTCTTGCACAAAATGGCGCTGGTGAAGGTACAGTGGAGCGATATGATCCGTCAGGGAATTCCTGGGCCAGTGTAAAGCCTTTTACAGGGGCAAGTACCTATGACGCACCAGCTGTTGTTAGTTTTCAAGGATTTTTGTATGTGGTTGGTGGTGAAAATGACACTGAAGATATTGACTGTGTGCATAGATACAATCCTGATACAAACCTGTGGGAAGAAGTAGCACCAATGAGTGTTGCAAGATGTTATGTTTGCGCTGTGGCCGACAGGAACTATTTGTATGCAATTGGAGGCTGTTCAAATGATGTAACCCTGGATGTGGTGGAAAGGTTCGACCCTGAAAGAAACTGTTGGAAAAGGATTGCTTCAACCCTTGAAAAGAAATGGTATGCTTGTGGTGCAGTTGTCAGAGGTAAAGTGTTCCTATTTGGAGGATTTACTGAAATTAACAACCTAACCTCAAATGCTACATGTAATTTTTCTGAAATGTATGACCCATCTGCAGACGTGTGGAGTAGAATTGAATGTGTGGGTGGACCACAAATGAAGTTAAGTGCTGTTAACTTTCAAGGAAAGTTGTTTGTGATTGGTGGATCACTGGAGCCAGGTGCTGGTAAAATCCACAATTTGTCCTTACAAGTTTATGACATTGACAAAAATGAATGGGAACATTGTTCAAGTATTTCAAATGATCACAAGGTGTGTTCAGTGGCTGCCCTAAGAATACCAAGAGACATTTTAGATAAATGTGAGGTGGTATCACAGGAATAAGCATTATTGAAAGGAGGAATCTCAAATCAGAAAGTTCTTTCTTTCTCTACCACAATGAAGGCCTGGAGTGTTTTACACCCCCTCTCGAGTCTGGTCTTGTTATTGTTGTTTCCATGTTGTCTGTCTTTTATAATTCCAAATATGCAACCATAAGAGATAACTTTTACAAGAAAATACAACCTTTCATCCTAAATGTTAGCCGGCTACCAGTGACTGATTTGATTTTAGAATTAGTGAATTCTTCTAATTATTTTGTGAACATGCAATTACTTAAATTTATATCATTTTGTTTTGTTTCACATAACAAAATGTTCTCAATGTAATTATTTTTTTTTTAATATTTATATGTACTTTATTATTATTATTATTATTATTATTATTATTATTATTATTATTATTATTATTATTATTATTATAATCAGTATACTACTTATTTTTTGGACGCAATACATTTGCTCTCCATACAAGTGTTGAAATACTTCTATTTTAAGGGTATTTTTAAAGAAATTTGCATCTTGGACAATAATTTTTTCCACCCCCCCCCCCCCTCCCGGTCAATGTTGACATTCACATAATACAGACCTTTGAAGCACAGGTAGCCCAAGTTGTATGAGTAATGAAATATTGACCTTTGTACTATTGCAAATTTTTATTACAATTCAGGAATAATTTTCCTGTCAAATGGCTGGCATTGCTTCCCCCATAAAAAAAAAACTTATAAATATGCAAATTGCTCAAATTATATGACAATACAAAGATTAACATTTGCTACTATACAGCTTGTGCTACCTGTGCTTCCAACTTGTACTTCATTGTCAAGAGGACCTGGAAAATTAGATAATCATCAGTAATCTAATTTGAAGTGGTTATGTTTGAATTGTATTGCAAAGTGTTTACAGTTTCTTATAGTCTATTTAGTGTATCCATATGCAAGACATAGTACTTTTGTGATTTATTTAATCAATAATATCAGTGGTGGATCTAGAGAAGGGGCTGAAAAATAGGAGTAGAGAAATAAAGAGCTTTCTGAGCTAATGTTCCTCCTTATTGCTGAAAAATATAAGGCCTGCATGCCTGAAACAAGTTTCCTCCCCAACCTCTGACTTTCATGTCTACTTTTGCACAAGAGAGGTCCCATTTTACCCTCTTCCTCGTTTTGAGTGCCCCTGGATCTGTCACCAGCATGTTTTTGGGATATAACTTAATGTGGATGAATTGTTGGAACTAAACAAACTGAAAACAGTAGAAAATAGAACAAGAAATTTGTTTTCTTGGTGTGTACTGTGTTAAACTATATTCTCCCTAATCTGAGAACTCTGGTATAATAGCCAAAATGACTGAAACATTATGCCTGAAAAAGGAGAATAGTTTACGTTAACACAGAGCAGTAAATTCCAAGTATTTAATCTGAATAATGCGATCAATCTGCTAATTAAAGTAAAACGAATTTTTGTCATTTTTTTCTTTCCGTTTAAAGACGATTTGTAAATTGCGGTTCTAACTGCATGTTATGCTACATGCAAGTTATGCTACATGTAACATCTGGTGGATTTTAATTATGCGTCATTTAATTTTATTGACATATATGTTACAAAATAAACAGTTTTTCATAGATCCTTAATGTTAAGGTTTTGACTTGCACAAAGCAGAGCCATAGGCAGGGGGATGTGATGGGTGCATGTACATCACCACCACTCCCCCCCCCCCTCCTCCTCCCCTTTTCCCGTACGGACTAAAACGGTCTGCATAATCGGTGAGTGAGAGTAAAAATGACTCTCAGAATGCAGAAAATGTGGAATTCAGCGACTTGATTTGTCAAAATTTCCCGGAGAAGAACACCCCTGGAACCCCCTAGACGCTCAGGCCTCTGGCCCTCACACCCACCCTGGCAATTTCCTGCCTCCAGTCCTGCAAAGAAGGATAAAAGTTTTTTTTGGAAACCGAAGATCGTCGCAGTGTTAGAATACTTTCTCTTACACCTGACCCCACCCTTAGGAAGTCCTCCGTGTTACGTTCCTAGCGTGAAATTCGGGATCTAAGTGGAAAACAGAATTGAATGTGCACTAACATCGTGCCCATGCCTTGCCATTAACCGGCGCCCTAAGGGCCCGCTATGGCGAAAAGTTATCCCTGACAGGAGGGCTACCCTCCGCACCGAGCCATCTTGGGTGAGAGAGGTTTTCATACATTCCTTAATAAATAATATTGTATAAATTATAAATTGCTGCGAACCGTTTATATGAGAAACCGCAGAGTTGGCTAGGGGGGCAGGGTACCTCTGAATGGAGGGTCACTCGATTTAAAAATGTAGGGTAACCCTGGAGGCGAGCCAACCTTTTCCCGAAACACTTGGACTCTTTTTCACTCGCCTACCAGGGACAAGTCTGGACATAAAGAACATGCTTTTAAAACGTGGCTTGGTTGATAGAAAATGGTCGTTAAAAGGTGGTTCGGGGGATAGGGAGGGTAACCCTTTTCGCAGGGACAACTTTTCTTCATATAAACAGGCCCTAAAACATTACATTTTGGGGCATGATTCTACAATACCTCTCCACTTTTCTACAGAACTGTAGCAACTGCCACTGCGGTCCACTGTCCGTACTTAAACGACATGTACATTAACCAATTATTGATTTAAATGAATAACAGTTCTCAGTATCAGCCACCGTTGCATTGCTTCTTCCAGTGAAAAACGGAAAATATCTAGAGAAACACGAGTGCTTAAAAACAATCGCGTCTTACCTTTGCAATCGTTCATTACTGAAGAAACACAGAAGAATCCGACTGATAGCTTTTTCTCTCTTCATTACAGAAATTGCTCACGCATTTTATTTAAAAAAACATTGCTGTGCCGAGAAATAAGCAACTAAAATTTCGTCGTCGCAAAGAGAGTTGCTTTTATGACGTAATAACGTCGCGCGCGCGACACGGACACCCGAAAACTTGATATGACATCACGAGTAAACTTTGCGTTGAGGTACACTGATTCTATTTTCTTTTGACAATCATGGATTTGAAGTATTTGACAATAACTGAGTGAACTGTCACGATAGGAATTAGACCCCTATCTAAGTATAAGGAAACGAACTCAGAAAATACCTCAAAACCAGAAAATACCTGTGAATTGCACATGAAACGACCATTCTATCTGAAATCTTAACCTGCCTTCCAAATATGGTTAACGATACAATACAATTCAGTAATTGTTATTTTAAGACACAATAAGTACAGTACAAAGTTTACATTAGGAAAAGATCTCAAAGAACATCTGCCCAGACTTTGCAAATATTTAACTCTGGTCAATCTATTCATAAACATAATAGATTTTGCATTTCAAAAGTAACCTTTTATTCTCGCATTATATTTCTTAAGGTAAACGGTCCAAAAGTAAATCTGGATTTTTAATTATAACTTAGCCAATGAAAATATCATATTCTGGAAAAATACATAAATCGCTCGCATGAAAAACTAACTTTCATTCACGTACAATAAGATCTCTTTTGTATTAGAACTCAATAGCGAAAAGACAACTGTATTTGCCTTGATTAGTATATAAGTAACGCGTAAACTGTTACAAATCGATTACCTTGATTACCTTGATGACCATAAGGATTACCATTGGCAGTTTGTACTATGAGTTAGTGTGAAGTACCGTCATAGTTTATCCTACAATAAAGAAGATTTGCTGAGTTCCAAAGAAGTTTCAAGGTTTTCTGCTGTGTTGACGTCCACTAAGGCGAAAGAACAAGTTCTCTGTACTTCTGGCATACGTAACGAGTGCCGGCAGCCTAGCTAGTGGCTCTACCGAGTTGTCCTCCCCGTCCGGCGTCGAAATATATTATTTACCGAACCAATCGTCCATTCAACCGTCGAGAGTTTCAAGCACAAGCAAATAAACGCCCGATAGCCATAAAACGTATCGTTACAGAACTCTCGCGCGCTGATTGGCTAATTTTTATCATCAATAAGAGTACAGACACAGAAAATATCAATACCCGATTCCCTCTATAGCGCGCGCCTGCAGGGAATCACGGTAGTTGTATTCATCAAACCATGCGCGAGACTCGGCAAAGATACACGTTGCCGAGTCTCACGCGTGGTTTGATGAATACAACTACCGTGATTCCCTGCAGGCGCGCGCTATAGAGGGAATCGGCTATTCATGCAAAGCATGGGCGTGATTAGTGCCTGCTGTTAAACTGTCAGTTTTTTAGCCAATAAAATTCTACGGAAGTTTGTCAGGAGTAGGCCTTTCTCGATTATGCTAGTAAAACTGGCATTTAATGCTCCTAGAAATTCTTGCATAAAGCCAAAAAAATGCTAAAATAATGCCTGATTTCTTTAAAAAATGCCACTTGAATTCCAAAAAATGCTTTGTTTTGTTTCAAACAAAACGTGCAAATTCTTACATTATATGCTCATATTAACAACAGGCGATACTTAATAATTGTTTGTTTATAAAAAAATAAAAATAAAAAATTGAAAAAAAAATTAAAAACCACACAGACAAGTAACCAATCAAATTAAGTAATCAAAATTGGGAAACTTTAGGATTATTTATCCTTCTGAGTTCTGAGTGCTGAAATCTGGATCACAGTCATGAAAAATAACAGAAAATGCTAGCAATTCTTTTTCAAGAAAAAACGAAAAAAAAAATGCTCGTTTTCCCAAAAAATGCCGAAAAAAATGCTAGCATAATCGAGAGAGGCCTAGTCAGGAGCCTATGAAAAAGCAAGAAGAGTTATTGACAATAGTTACGCCCTGATTGCGTCAGTTTGAATAAAATTCAGAAATTTTCAATTTTAAGTATTTGTGTTCTTTCTTGGGAGCCTGACTGTCTTCATTTAACCGTGCATTTGACCTTTTTGCCACTGACGTAAGTTTTTTTGCGTCTGTCCTCTTTCATTGATGACAAATTGCGTCATAAAATTATATTGTCAACACTTTCAACGTTATTTTTCATCAAAAAGAGGACACGATAAAAAACTGACGTTAATTTGTTAATTTTAGTGTGAACTAGAGTTTTGTATGGACGGCCACTCAACGAGGGGCAGCCAAGTTGACTATAGCCGCATGAAAACGAGGGAGAGTAGTCTAGCTAATTGTTTTAGTAGAACCTCTCAAGAATTGTAGTCCAAAACCTTTTTGTTCTCTTCGAGAAATGTTCTCCATGACATTTTCGGCAAAATTACAATTTTGGCCACACATTTCTAGCCCTTATTTCGTCGACTTTATTGGTGGATCTGTTTCTTCACACTGCGAGTACGATTTTTATACTCAAAACTATGAAGCAAGACATGCCAAAGGCCGTCGCATTCAGCAACACCTTGCGTTATATCGACGATTTATTCAGCGTTAATAACGAGAATTTCGGCTCTTCTATCAGCGACATCTACCCGTCGGAACTGGAACTGAAGGATACTACACTGACGTCAACAGAAGTGTGTTATCTCGACGCTAGAATCAGTCACGGAGATAGCAACGCACCCTTCCGTATCAGTGTCTACGACAAGAGAGATGACTTCACATTTCGGATTGTAAATTTTCCACATATGGACAGCAAATCCCAGCCAATCCAGCCTATGGTGTTTATATATCTCAATTGGTCAGATATGCCACGATTTGCACATCCAAGATGGACTTCATACAGAGACTCCGATGTCTTTCTTCGCGTCTTCTTCAGCAAGGCTCCAAATCACCCTCGCTTCTTAAATCGTTTAATAAATTCTTCAAACGCCACGGCGCATTAATTGAAAAATATGGCGCTACAATAAGAGAGTAAAGGTCGGCAGTTCATCGTTAAAAACCATCGAAGTATCCTTTGCTTGTTTGTAGTTTTTATATCTTTTTTGTGACCAGGTTCACAAAAACGTGACACTGCATTTTTAGTATAAATTTAGAATTACAGTTTAGTAGAAACTATTTCCTTTCTTTACTGAATCAACCCACATAATCTAACCACACAGGATTTGCATCATGAATTTCCCATATGTCACACCACCACACCTTGTATTAGAATCATAAGAATTTCCTTCTATTGTTTGTTTCCTTATAAAAGAAGTGCAGTTAGTTAGTTTAATTCAGTAGTTCAAAGTGTTCAAGACCTGCACTTTCAAGCTGAGGACCCCTTGGTCAAGTACAGTACTATTCCTTGTGACCTAAGTCAGTGATTCATTTCACTCAGGATTTTGGTATGTCACGTTTGACCTTGTTATTAATCGGGCGTGGCCGATTTATAATTTACCCTTTGGTCGTCCTAGACGATAGTCTCCTGCCGGCCAAAAACGACGGAGATAGCCTGGGCCAATGGATTTCATTTCAGTTTTGACAGTAAATCTTTGTAGGCACACTGGGTCGACTTTTGGGCTAATCTGCAATCTGGTTCTCTTCTTTGCTTCGGCGGGAGGACAGAGAAAAAAGCTTTGGGGTAAAGTACTAATAATCACCATTGTGAAACTGTAGTTGCTTTGACAAGTTGTAGCTATTCTTGTAAATAAAAGGGGTAACGTCATTCATGTCACGCAATGTTTTTGTGGGAAACTTTGAAACTAGACGCTTTGCTGGTTTCTACAAATAGGCAATAGCAGTGTGATCTGGCGATACATTTTTTTGAGGTGGACTCCACTTTAAAACTTTTTTTTTATATATTTAGCAAGAAGTGTGTCGATTTTCATTTCCGCACAGTTGGGCGTCAAAGTCGCCTGTCACAAAGAGTAGAATGTTTGCACAACATGTTTTGAATATATTTTAGATTTGCCTGGTGACGTTAGTAAGGCACTTCTCAAGACGTCAGCAAAACATTGGCAATGTACAGTATTGGTGTAAACTTGAATGGAATTTTTTTACGAGATCGGTAAAGCTATCGAATGAAAAGATGACTTCATACCAATTAAATACCAATTGAATTTTATTTTAATTAAATTTTATCACGGCCTGAATGCATGTCATGGCTTTGAAAGTCTTCGATTTCAAAAGGTTGCTTGGTCTCGTTTTCGATAAAAAAAATTCATCTGAAGCATTTTGCCTGTCGTGTGACGCACGTTAATCTGGTTTTGAATAGTTTGAAATTGTGTTTTTAAGATTTTATTCTTGACTATTATGTAACTCTTGCGAAGAAAGATTTAATTGATGAGGAACTAGTACTGTTATTTTCCGGATATTCCGATCTTTTATTCGAGAAATGAATTATTTTTTGGCTCGTCATTCAAGCGTTTTGAGTTTAGTTTTGGAATCGGGGAAATTTATTTCCCGTTGAGGGATGACCCGACATGGCAGAATAAGAGTGGAACTTGAATAGGGCTGGTAGCCGGCCGAAACAACCGGCTGACTTGCCAAACTTTGGCCGTCTACTTTCGTCTCTCTTTACCCTAAGCTTTGACAAAAAATAAATAAAATAATGGAAAGATGCCGCAAAAATACTGCACGACATCCGTGTCTAATGTCTGAGTCGAATTGTAAACGCATTGCAAGAGTTTTTAATATGTTCACCTTTAAAATAAAGCAGCGAAACGCAATGCGGTGAAATCTACATCTTTTGATGAGAAATTCCGGAAGTGACATCTGTGTTCAAAACAGGACGTTTTGCACAACTTAAAGTTCCGAAAAAAAGATCACATGTTTTGTAAAAATCACAGACAAACATGATCAGGAAAATAAAACAGGCCAATGGGTTTTATTCACGAAAATACAACTTTCTTAAGAAAGAGTTTGTAAACAAGACAGTGGAATCAAATTACATTTCACACGAAATTTGCATACATTTGAACTTGCAAAAAAGAAGTATCTCTGCCGAGACATAATAGCGAAACCTTGCATTAATAATCATTGTATTCTGATCTGATTGTTATTTTTATGCATTAACTATTTGAAAGTGGTTCTCATTTTCATTCACTGCTTGAAGTTTTTATAGACGTGAAAACATTCACTTAATCAAATTACATTCTGCACGAAATATTTGTAATCCTTTCGTCCCGAAACTTTGAGGAAATTGAAATCTCTGTTGGACAGTACTGCATAAAAGCAAGACATAGAATTGAATAAGAAGATAAGAACCATATTGATATAGGACATTTGAAAACTTTATTTTGGCTCATTTTGACGAAATTCAGGATTTTCAAAGACTGCCAGTAAACGGCTGTATCTTCTCTGTCTCTAACGATTTTGCTGCGGTTTCGAACAAGCCAAGTTTTTCAACATATGGTAGCGGGCAGAAGTCGGTTCGTTCGGATTTTTTTTAATACGATATACAAGTTACAGGTCAATATACAGACCCTCTGTAAAGTAAAAAATGTTTTGGGAACAAACCATTGTGAACTTATTTCTAAAAATCCTTACTACGACATGGGACTTGTTATCAAGTTCGTAAGTACGTTAATACTGCGAGGTGTATAACCTCAGAGAATTATTATCAAGTGTGTTTTGTTTTATTAGCGGTTTATACTCTAAGGTCTTGGTATAGGAGATCAAAATTAAGGCAAATTTCTGTTATTCTCTAATTGCTTGGCACAGATTAGTACGCGCACAAACGAAAAACCAAGAAAAAAGGATACTGAAACGGTCAGGAAATGTATGCAAACATTGAATTGAATGAAAAAGGCCGAACATAGCATTTTCAAGCATCTAAATTCACCCAAAACGCTGGTGAGGATGGAGGTAATTGGAGTAGAAAGCTCGATGGGATAGGGTGGAGTAAAATACTGCAGGAGAGGGGAGGGAGGGGAAGGATGGAAGTAGAAAGGGAGGGACAGGTGCGGGTGAGAGGCTAAGGAGAGGGAAAGGGAGGGAGAATTAAAATCTATGCTTGGTTATATCACGCAACTTTTGACTTTTGTTGTTTTCTCACAAGAACAAAACTTAAGGTGGGGGTTCTACCTGAATTTGAATGAAATTTTAAGAGATTTAAAGAAGGGATTGAAGAAAAAAATGGAAACACCATCAAACAGTTGACACCCTCGAAAGCGCACTCCAGGTTGTCAGGGGACTGTTTGGTGTCCGTCGGCCAATTTTTAACTTCAAATTCTAATATTTCTTATTTGTCTAAATTTAACTAATCTTTTGAGAAAATCTATCGCCTCCCCGACATCCCCCAAAATCGCCCAAAATTAACAAAATACTGCAAAACATAAGCTTTTTTGGATTTCTTGAAACGCAGCTGAAATGGTTTTCAGTATTTTCCAGCCCTTATGCTTTGGGTCAGTACTACTATTCTTCATCAGTTGCTATTACAGTAATGGTATGAAACAAATACCTAATCATTGGTCAACTAGTTGTGCCCATTTTCTTGACAATAGTAGTTACCTGATAAAGAGTATTGCGAAAAGGCTACACTTTGCTTAGTGTTGAAAAATTTTATTTTCTAGTCGTCTAGCTCAATCGTTTATTTTTACATGTATTGTGCGAAATATATTTATAAATTGAGAACATTATGTCATTAAGTAATAATGCAATCTTGAAAACATTCCAGATATTATGTTCTACTAGGGTTCTACACACTAATACAGCTCATGCAGACTGTGACTTACGCAAACCTCCCACTGAGTGTTACTAAAGTGACTGTTTTTTCCAGTGATTTTTACTGTACTGTACCCCCCTTTCTAAATATTATTATTAACCGCCCGATTTTAAGCTTCTCAAGCTTCTCAAGCTTCTTGTTATGTTTACAGTTTAGGTTTATTAGTTCAATACTACAGTCAACATGTACTTATCTTAAGCCAATTGTCTAGTCTTTGTTTGAATCCTCTGTTGATTCATATCCAAATTGTATCCAGAAGAACATTGCATATGTAGTTTCCAAAACATTGTATTTACATGAAACTCATTTTGTTACACAATACTGCAAGAGTTCATTGTTGAAATTAGATATTTCACTGTTAGTCTAGCTTTGTTTAATCCAGCTATGATGACAGATGTTGACCTGTCACAAAGTAACAAGTTTACAGTTTTTCTTAGTTTTGTGTCAAAGAATCATTTAAATCGCCATCAAGATTAGTTTATTTCATTGTTTTGCTATGTTGAGCTATTATTCGGTATATAACACTTGTTTTCAGTTAATTCACATTTAGTTCTAAGAATAGCTCTCTAATAAGTGTCAGTTTTATTTCTGGATAAGAGGATTAATATTTTACTTAGTGTCATGCAATGTTTATTGTTTTGTCATGCAATACTTTGTAGGAATTTAGTGAATGATCATTTGCAAGACTCTAGTTGTACTACTATTTCTGTATTATATTTTGATTATTTTATTGTAATATTTTTAGTGATTTGTTATTGTAATTTATTCTTTTCAGTTTGCAATCACCCTTTTTCTTTTTGTAATCTGTATTCCTGCAGAAATAAATTTTATTGTGGCTATAAGTCTGATTCGTTGTTCACTAACAACACCAGAACCTGCCTCGGTCACATTTTAGTAATCCCAATTTCTCTGTTCACGCACTGTTTCATTTCACAATTATTTAGGTGCGCGCGCTAGTCTTGTGCTTGGGATATGATGCGCGCGCTTAGCTTAATTTATTTGACGTGTTTGGCGGTTTACAGTTGTATATATTATTTGCCGGCCGGGAGGTCCGTAGGTACAGTTTTTCCCAATACGGACCGACCTAGGCCGGCAAATAACGTCTTTATTTTTTCCTACTTTAATTTGTTTGGAAAAGAAACCGAGAAAAATTGCGTCGCAAAATCTTTGTTTGTATACGCGGGGATATGACTTCAATGTTGAGTCCGACTCGATCGACGAGCAAGAGTGAGGAATTCTGTTTGCTATTTATTTTGGAATTAAATAGCTTCGTTTAAAATGAACCATATACTCAAGAACGGTTCAGCATATTTAATTTACACTGCAGAGAATCAAGAAAAGCAAAAATATCATAAATATAGCACACATAAGACACAAAACTTAACACATTAAGGCCCGGTAATACGGGCAACATTTTTGTTCAACTTGTCTCGCAACATTGCTGCATTGCAAGTTGAACGAGTTGTTGCCCGTATTACTACCACGCGCTCAACTTGTCTCGCAACAAATTTTGGTGTTGCAAGTTGAAAAATATTGTTGCAAAAAGTAGAACTCGGTTCTTCTTTGTGCAACATTTTGCTGCAACTTGCAACATCGAAATTTGTTGCGAGATTTCAGATTTCAGTTAAAAAAGGCTGGCTTGCGCCATGAAAACAAATTTGAGTTTAAAGGCGCGCGCGCGATGAGAGCGCGCGACAACCTAAAGATATCGAAAATCTGAATTCCCTCCCTGCGGCTGACTAGTGCCCAAGAAATCCCGGCAGTTTCTTCTCAATGCTGCGGAGATGCTCACCAAGGCGTGCTCTTGGTGAATGCATCCTTGATGATAATTGAGCATTGGGGACCCTGTCGGACCCTGTAGGGTGCTGTCACGAGAAATGTAATCGCAAATGCGGGTGCAAGGAGAGGTTCCCACGTGAAGACCAGGTTGGCTGCGGTCGGCGGTGTGCACTAAGGTTTCTCGGATGTTGCGATCGCGGCGATACGCTACCAGCGGCGGCTGAGGAAATATTTCTTTTGTCTGTGGATTGCTCACGAGGATTCGCTTGATTCTTTCATTTAAAGGGTGGAATGTGAGAACCACGGGAATTCGACTGAGGTCTCTACTTTCGGAGTCTTGATGTTTGGCGTCATTACGACTTCGAATTCGACTGAGGTCGAATTCGAATTACGACTGAGGTCTCTACTTTCGGAGTTTTGATGTTTGATGACGTCATTACGGTTTACTCGTTGACGCGCCTGGGTACAACCCCTATCAAGGGCGCGGAAGGGCGCGCGGAAGAGAGAGTTCAGGGAGCTGACTGTCTACTGCCTGCCAACTTTTTATTTTCCTCTTATCGTGTCCGCAAACAATTTATTAGCCCTTCTTTGCTCTTGAAAAAAAAAAATTTTTTTAAGATTTTTGTTCCACTCCAAAAAGAAATTCAACCCACGATAGAAATGACAGCGGAACACACATTGGGTTATGCGCACGACCCGCTCAAGTTAGTCCATTCGCGCGCTTTCCGTATTTTCTTGTTCCTTGTCTGTAGATGATCATCATGTCGTTAGATTTATTATCGCAACCTATCACCGAGGCTGAAGAGCAGCAGTTTTGTGTGGAAATGATGAAACGCCTCGATATTCAGCGAAGGAACGAACAGTTCTGTGATGTGATTCTAGAAGTTGGCTCCGGTGACGATCAAGCTCGTTTGAAAGCTCACAGAATCGTGTTATGTGCAGCAAGTCCGTTCTTTTACAACGCTCTTAATAGCGAAATGAAAGAAAAGAAAGAAGGAGTGATCAAATTGGAAGAAACGAGCAAAGCTGAGATGGAAGAAGTGTTGGAGTATCTGTACACAGGACATGTTGATATCAATGAACACAATGCATTTGATTTGCTGCAAATAGCTGATTTTTTAATCATCCCAAGCCTGAAAAAGCTTTCAAGTAAGTTCATTTCACAAACTTTGTCTTCTTCAAACTGTATTAAAGCCTATTATTTCGCCGAGAGGTATCAATGTCCTGAATTGCAGAAAAGTGCGAGAGATTTAACTTTCGCAAATTTCATGGATGTCACGCAATCTGACGCTTTTCTGGATTTGAGCGTGACACAGGTAGTGGAGTGGGTTTCAAGTGATGACATCACAGTGAAAGCAGAGGAAGAAGTTTTCCAAGTGATTGTGAAGTGGATGGAAAGAGATGAGAGCAGAAAACATCAAAATTTTTTGGAGTTGTTTTGCCATATTCGTCTTATTTACGTGTCACGCAGCTTTGTGTTCAATGTTATCCTACCACATCCCTTGGTGAAAGACAGTGCATCGTGTACAGGGCTTGTTCATGATGCCATGAAAGAGCTCTCGAATGGTACAGAAGAATGCTATTTTGTACAGCCACCAAGGAGATGTCTGAAGACACATGAAGATGCCATAGTTGCTTGTGGAATGAAAACCAAGCAAACATTGTGTTACCTTCCTTCAGAGAACAAGTGGTACAAGATGGCAGGTATGATGGAAACAGTGTCGAGGCAAAATCATCTTGGATCTACTATTAGCACTTGTCATGGTAAATTGTACATTGCTACACAAAGCAGTGCTGGTGAATGCACGGTGGAGCGATATGATCCATCAGGAAACTCTTGGGCTCCAGTGAAATCTTTTGCAGGGGCAACTATGTATAAGCTCTCAGCTGTTGTTAGCTTTCGAGGATTTTTGTATGTGGTTGGTGGAAATAAAGAAAACGAAACTGATCATGTGCATAAATACAATCCTGATACAAACTTGTGGCAAGAGGTAGCACCCATGAGTATTGCAAGATGTTGTGTTTGTGCTGTGGCTGACAGCAACTCTTTGTATGCAATAGGAGGCCTTTCACAGAATGTAACCCTGGATGTTGTGGAAAAGTTTGACCCTGAAAAAAACTGTTGGAAAAGGATTGCTTCAACCCTTGAAAAGAAATGGAATGCTTGTGGTGCAGTTGTCAGAGGTAAAGTGTTCTTATTTGGAGGATTTACTGACAGTGAAAGCATAACATCATATTCAAATCTTATTGAAATGTACGATCCATCTACAAACATGTGGAGTAGCATTGAACATATGGGTGCACCAATACCACCATATATTTTCAGTGCTGTGAATTTTAAAGGAAAGGTATTTGTGATTGGTGCATCCAGGGGAGCAAGAAGGTTCCACAGTTTTTCTTTACAGGCTTATGATGTGGACAAAAATGAATGGGAATATTGTTCATTTATTGCAGCTAATCACCGGCTGTTTTCAGTGGCTGCCCTAAGAATACCAAGAGACATTTTAGATAAATGTGAAGTGGTACCACAAGGATAAGCCTTCTAGTCCGGCGGCTTAGCTCCTGAATTGTGCGATTTTTGATACAAGCACCAAACTTTGCAGGATTACAAGCATTCGCATACTAATCAATTCTTAATTAGGCTTAAAATTGTGATTTTTTACCATCTGTTTGATACCAATAATTTAATAGGAAATTATTGCATGGGAAAAGATTTTTCGTTCCCCGCCCTCTGCTCCCTCGCGTCTTTCGTTTTGCGCTAGCGTCCAGGTCTCGCGATCGGTGAACCGTTCGCTAACAGAAGAAAAAGAGGAAAATATAGGACTGTGAACAGTCTAAATTACAGCATTTCATTCTAAATTTTGTACGTGCGACTTGGTATCACTACCTGGCATAATAGTATTTGTCCATAAACCAGGACAAACAAATATTTCACGAAATTTCATTGATTTTAACCCTATCCAGACCGGGAGGGGCGGAAAGTGCCCGCGCTGACTTTGAATGCTTATAACTTTTTCAAGATTAAACCAAACGCTACCAAACTTTGCGAGTTTATCTAAAATTTATCTGGAAATAATTTGGTAGGGTAAGTTGTTTTGTCAGGAGCTTGACGTCACCATGGCAACGGCATTTTGACAGGCATGTTTTCCCAATTTTGTAATTTTCGTGTTTCTATTAATGAAAAATAATTTTAATGCAATTATTTTCATCCTTTTACGGTTTTGAAGCACAGTTTTATTGATTTTGAGTACTTTGCAGTAATTTTGGGCGGTTTTATGACGTTTTGGAAAAAATTCGAAATCCAAGATGGCGGATCCAAGATGGCGGCTGTTTTGACATTATGATGTTATTTTCACGTCATGTGACGTTACCTTCCCACGTGACTTATACCAAAAGATAGGTGTTTGGAAATCCTATATATTCCCTAAGATTCATTGTGATTGCTTAAATATTCTGGAAGTTACGGAGGTCTGAAAAGATCCAAAAAAGCCCGGTCTGAATAGGGTTAATAAATTAAGGTTTCCATGGAAACCGGCGTTTTTCGGGCTTGGCACTATATCTGAAAAACATTCTTTTGGTGCCCACTTTCATTGTGCCAAGTTTCATGCTTGTATCAAAAAGTGCACAATTCAACTAAAATTTCGAGCTAAGCCGCCGGACTATTCAGCTGAGAGGTGAAACATCAGTTCAGAAAGCTATGCTAGTCCAAACGTGACAAATATCAAGTGGGATAATGTTTTATTTTAAGATATATTTTTATACATCATCCCTTTTATATTTATGTGAAGTTGTCATTTATTTATGTCAAAAAACATTCTCCTATATCATTGTGTTTTTTGCTATATCAAATGATGTTTTCATTGAAACAAATAATCCCGGTTTCATACATAATGTGTTTGATCTTGATGTCAAGTTTTCGCACATTTTTACATGATGTAAGTAATTTTTTCATGTCAAGTTGTTGCACATTTTTATATATCAAGAAAAGAGAGATCCTCTCTTGATCAGCAAATATCGCGGTCAGGCAGGAGTCTGGGTATGACCAGTTGAACTTGACATGAAAAAATTACTTATGTCATGTACTTATGTAAGAAATGTTCTTGATGTGTGAAAATGTGCGACAACTTGACATCGAGATCAATCACATTATGTTTGAAAGCGGATTATTTGTTTTAATGTTAGCATCATTTGACATAAATAAATGACAACTTGACATAAAATTAATATGAAAGAATGATGTATAAAAATATATCTTTTAATAAAACATTATCCCTATTGATATTTTGTCACGTTTGGACTAGCATAGAAAGCACTTAACAAGTATTTCTCTACCCTGGGCGGGGTAGGCTTGATTTTTACTCTTGAATTGAGTCCAGTCTCAAGTTTGTTCTTGAGCCCCAAAAGTACCTAGTAATCTGTATCGGGTATGTTTAACCAACTTTTAATGAAGTAATTACTTAAATATACAGCAGGACCCACTTCCTCAAACTCACTAATCATAAAACACAGATATGTATATCTCACCCCAATATCTTGAACAGTTTTCCATTTCCCTAATTTGAACCTAACTTTAAATCAAACTGTCTCAGACAGTGTTAAGTTAAAAACGAATAGACGAGTCCTGTTGTTGAATTCATTGTTAATTACATTTCATACATGAAAGCAATCGCATTGTACAATAATATTAGAACAGCTAGCAGTGTACTGTCTATACCCACATTGAGCTTTTACACTTAATATTCTACAGCATATTTGCCCATTCAAATGTAATTTACACTCATGTAGATAGAACATACAGTGTATATAGTGTATTTGTCATTGTTATACTGTAAATATGTATTGAAAAAATCAGAAAAATATGCCAACCTTTTTATGTTGCATCACTGCTATCTTACTTTTTTTTATTTTTTTATTTTTTTTTATTTGCAGAAACTCACGTTACAAACAGTAAAAGAAAAAAAAACAAACAAACAAACAAATAACACTAACAATACCTACACTACATACAAAATCTATACTGTGTGTATATATATATAAAAAAAAAAACTTAACAATACTACTAGTCCTAGATTTATAAAGTCTATTATACGTATATATATATATATATATAAAAAAAAAAAAAAAAAAAAAAAACATTCATTGAATTCATTCATTGGATTCGTTTACTAACAGACTTTGCTAACAGACTTTACTGACAGACCTAAAGGAGCATAAAACTGCAATGCGATATAGGACAATTTTATAAAGCCGTATTATACATGAAAACTTATAATACACTACAGATAAACTACAGCACAGTTAAATAAATTAAGGATTGACATTAACAAGAAATAAAAAATGTAAAGTAAAACAGAAGAAGGGAGAAAAAAAAACAACCTACAGTATAGGTGCCCAAGTAGCATTGTATTTATGAAGCGTTTTGTTTGCTATGGCTACTTTACGTAAAACTTCTAATTTCGATTTCAGTCTTAAAAGAAAGCGATCAAAGCTCAGCCTGTCCTCGCAGATACAAGTTGCAAAAATATGGTATTTTGCAATAAGAAGAATGTAGTTGAGCTCTCGCTCTTTGCTAGTGTTTTGGTGCCACCCAAATAAAATCGTACTTTCTGATAAAGTTATTTTTTCGAGAAATTTTTCGCTCCACCATTGAGTAAACTGTTCCCAAAAGATTGACGATTCCCTGCAACTATACAACATATGAACAAGTGATTGCCTCTCGGAATTGCAAATAGGGCAAATGTCGTCGTCTACTAGGCCAGCACGGAGTAGGCTGACGTGAGTAGGCAGAATATTATGTATTATTTTGAACTGGAAAGCAATTAGCTTTGCCTCTGTGGTAACCCGGAAAGGGAGTAAATAAATGTTATGAATATTTTCTGTATTAAACCCGTATTTCAAGATTTTAGTTTCATTTGTTGGTGTAGCGGAACGTCTAGCAAGAATAGCATTATACGCCCCTCGAGTGGAGATGACTGTTGTTGAGTGTGTTGTTTCAGAAGGGGAGCTCTGGGTACTGCGAGATGAATTTCGAATTGACATTTTCCAACTGATCGGGATAGCTCTGATGAGACCGTAGTACATAGTGAATGGATTGTTGACCTTGAATATTTGTTTAAAGTCAGCTAGAGAGAGGAAATCTCGATTTTCGTTTAACAGGTCCTTGACATGTATAATTTCCTTTTTAAACCAGGCGCTATAAAAAATCGGCTTTTGGTCAACCAGGATGCTAGAGTTGTTCCAAATGATCTCATTTTCCGGGTTCTTTTCCTCAAAGGAGGATAAATGCTTATGTTCTTGCCAATACTTTAGTACGGAATGGTAGAAAGCAGGGAGTTTTCGTAGGTCGAGTAGCTTAGTGTCGTAACGGCACTTTGTTAAAAACGAAAGACCACCATAATGACTTGTTGCTTGTTCGGGAATTATTTTCCAGGAAGCATCGCTTTGTTCATGTATTCTTTTAATCCAAGCGATTTTCAGAGCTTTCTCCATTATTTCGAAGTCTAACATCTTTAATCCACCATGATTCTTTTCAGCAATGATCGTCCTCTTTTTAATTTTTGCGGTTTTACCTTCCCATATGAAGTTAAAGATAAGCTTGTTGACTCTCTCTGCAAAATGCTCTGGAATGGATAAAACGGATGTACCGTATATAAGTTTAGCTACTCCCAGGGTTTTCACGATTTTTATTCTACCGATCAAAGTAAGGTTTCTTCTTCTCCAGGCATTAAGTATTGTTTCTAAATTGCGGGCCTTTTCTTCGAAGTTTAACTTATTCGCCTGTTGTTCGTCGTAAGAGAAGTGCACACCGAGGGCGTGCACAGGCTCCCTCGGCCATTTGAAATTATAAGGAGTTTCCTTGTTGTTTCGCCAGGAACCTAGCCACAACGCCTCTGTTTTGGTGGTATTAATTTCCAGTCCACAATTCACTTTGAATTCTTCTAAGAGTTTTAGAAGCTGCGTTACCGACTCACGGTCACGCACGAAGACTGTGGTATCATCAGCGTATTGCGTAACTTTGATTTCCTTTTGTTCTACTTCGATGCCGTTGATTGTGGGGTCATTTTTTAACGCTCTGGCAAATAATTCAATTCCGATTACGAATAAAAGACCAGATAACGGACAACCTTGTCTTACTCCTCGTTGCAGGAGGAAGAATTCAGATGCATGACCGTTGTTTAGGACACAACTGGACACTTGATTATATAATACGGTGAACCAATTTAATAGGTCCGGTCCAAAATTGAAAAGTTTTAAAGCAGCGTTGATGTAATTCCATTCAATTGTATCAAAAGCTTTTCGGAAGTCCAAAAATATTGCGACGCCCGGTTTATCCAACATTTTTGTGTAAAACATGAGGTCTTGAATTAGCCTTATATTTTCACCGATGTAACGACCCTTGACGTATCCGGTTTGGTCAGGATTGATAATGCTAGGTAGTACTTTTTCTAGTCTCTTCGCAATTGCTTTAGTCAAAATTTTACAATCCACGTTGAGGAGTGAAATTGGTCTAAGATTTTCTAGGAGCGTTTTATCTTTATTTTTTTTAGGAATGAGAGAGATAATTCCGCGTCGCTGACTTATTGACAGTGATCCATTCTGGAAAGCGTAATTGAAGCTAGAAGTCATTTCGGTTTTTAGTTCTGGCCAGAAGAACTTATAAAACTCCGCTGTAAATCCATCAGTGCCAGGAGATTTATTATTCTTAAACTCTTTAATAGCGTTGAAACACTCGTTTTCTGAGAGGAGGCCTTCACACGATTCTTTTTCTTCTTGCGATAATGGTGATACGTTCTCGGGATTGAAAAACGTGGAAGCGAGGAAGATGCTGTTGTCTATATTTTGGGATTTGTAAAGTGATTCGTAAAAACGTTTCTCTTCTTGTAAAATCTCAAACTGATTTTTTGTGTACTTATTTTCACCAAGTTTCAATTTTGTCACCGTTTTCCTACAGTGGTTTCGCTTTTCAAGGTTAAAGAAATATCTGGTGTTACGTTCACCATGTTCATGCCATCGTGCTTTACTCCTGAGAATAGCGCCTTTTGCCTTGTGATGCATTATGTTCTGTAGACGTAAATTAGTCGCGTAAAGCTCATTTAGTATTCGTTTGTCCTTCGGATTCTTTCCGGATTCTAACAACAGCTTTTCTGCTTTCTTTTTTAGCGCCATTTCTTCATTTTCGCGTTTCTTTGCTTTCATCTTGGAATATTTAATTGTAAAACCCCGAATTTCCATTTTAATTAGGTCCCATTTTAGCCCTAAATCTTCAATAGCAGAGTATTTTTCTTTATAATCTTTTATATTTTCTTGAAGAATGGTAACGTACTCGGAGTCTTGTAGTAATGAGTTATTAAATTTCCAGAAGCCCGGGCCTCTATCTTGCTTTAGATCTTCTGATTTGAGATGTAGTGTGATTGCAGAGTGATCGGTTTCTGGAGAGTTCAAGATTGTACAGGATGTTACTAGGCTGTTGAGATCGTTAGAAATGAGAAAGTAGTCAAGTCGGCATTGGATTTTAAGCGCTTTGTTTCTCCACGTAAAACATTCCGTATTTGGGTTTAAGTTGCGCCAGATATCAGTTAAGTTGTAGACATGCATGATTCGTTCAATTTCCTTAATTACCGGAGTTTTCTTTGACACTGGGTTTCCACCTTTCTTGTCTTTGTCAGCCAAAGCGCAATTAAAATCCCCGGCTATTATAATGTTCTCCTGTGCAAATTCCTGTAGACGATCATGCAGGTCTTTAAAAAAAACGAGTTGTTGATTAAGATCGTTTGGGGCGTAAATATTCACAAGTATTAAATGGGTTTCGTCAACGATTACGTCTAAAATGATGTATCTACCGTTTTTGTCGGAAATCATTTTTTCTAATTTGAAGTCTAATTTCGGGTTTATAAGTGTCATGACACCTTTGCTGTGAGTTGAGCCATGGCTAAAGAAAATTCTCCCGCCCCATTCAGCTTCCCATATGTTGGCACATTCTTTGGAACTATACGTTTCCTGCAAGAATGTGAAATGGTTATTTTGATTATGCACCCATCGGAAGATGGAGCGTCGTTTTATCGACTTATTAAGACCTCTCACATTTAACGATTCGCACTTAACATTTATACTCTCGTGCAGATTCATTATTTATGTACGTGAAAAACAAAAATGTAACGCTCAGGAGAATGCGATTGGCTGAGACTTTGAAAGCTTCATTAGACGTGCGATATACAAAACTAGCATAATTTGTAGTGTAATGTAAACATACCAAGAATAATATTGAGATTGATAGCATTTTGGGCAAACCAAACGAAACAACATACGGAAAATTACCAAAAACATATAACAAAAATACACACAGGTAACCTAAAAGAGGCTCAAATATTGGCCTTAAAACGCACCGCGATAACGAGGTTTGGCGTTTTTGACTGGCTAGCATATGCATCAGCTTTATCCAGCGCTGTTGTCAGAGATCACAATTTTGAGTTAGTGGCTTCAATTAAAACTTGAAATTTTATCTAAGCTTGTAGTATTCCACAAGAAAACAAAATTATGAATTAAAACTATTTTGCTCTACCTATTAGTCATTTGCTTGGCTTGCTTGAGCTTGCTCAGATTCTTCATCATGAGTTGTGTTGTGCATTTCATCATCGGGAGCTTGAGAGACATTTTGCCATTTCCTTGGAATCTTGTCGAAAGAATATCGCTTACCGTTCACTAGTAAGCGATCGCCGATTATTGTCGCCTTGGTTCCCTCGCATTTTCTGGCATTTTTAAGGGCCGGCACGAGGACGTCTCTCCTGATCTCGCGAACATTTTGCGGTAAGTCCTCCGCCATTCTGGTTGAAGACCCTTTAAGGTTATAGCGTTGACGCCATGTGGAGTCTCTGTCAGCGCGGCATGTGAACCTGACTATAATCGGCCTCGGTTTGTTGTTGTTACTTGCTCTCTTTCTCCTCCCGAGGCAGTGTGCTCCACAAAACATAGTCGCCTTTACTTTCCTCTGATCCATCTTAAGCTTGGATACCATGGTGTGTTTAATTAGGTCTGAGCAGCTTTCATCATCTGTTTCCGGAATACCGTGAAAAATAAGGTTCCAGCGCCTACTGTAGATGCTTTGCCTGATTAATTCATCTTCTTGCCTGTCCTGGTCGTATTCACATCTCTCTATTTTGTCATTCGCCTCATCTTGCTGCTTCTGCGTGAATTCGAGCGATTCCTTTAATTCCTCTACTTTGGATTTTAGCGATTAAATCTCCTCACGAGCCCGGTCGAGTTGTTCTTGGAGCTCTTTTAATTGTTCTTCTTTGGTTTCATCCTTGGCCTGCAATGTTCTAATTAAGTCAAAAAGCTCAAGGTACAACACGTCTTCGTTGCCGCCATATTGTTCTTCTTCGGTCGAGCTTGGCCTGACACGTTTTGCGTTGTCGCTTCGTTTCTTTGGGCTCTTCTTTGGCGTCTTTCCCATAGCTTACTAGAGATTAGTGAACATAGATGTTATTCGGAACACAATTCAAGCGGTTTCAGCGTTTTATGAGCTATTTAGCTCAACCTTCAACGGAGCCTCAAAAATCGTGTCTTTTCAGTGAGGCATCATCACCAGTCTCACTGCTATCTTACTGCTATCTTTCAGATTTTTTTTGATCTTCTTGTGTTTAGAATTTCCTTCTCACTCTTTCAAGTAGATGCAAATTTAAGTTGTTCCAGGCACAAAAGTTTTGTTGGTACATTTTTACTACTGCAATATTATTGGCGGATCAAGGGGAGGGACTCAGGCCCTGCCCCCTGCTGCCTGCCCCCAAGTTGCTGAAAACATCCCCCCTTTTTTTAGGAGAAAGAAAGGGTCCATCTCCACTCTCTCCTGCCCCTTAGGGACCGGTCATTATTTATGTAGAAGGGGGAGGAAAAAAAGAAGGGGGGGGGGGTCAAGTCTGTTTCAGATTAGCAAGTGGGGGGGGGGCTAAAAAATTTTATAAAGAAGTTTAGGGGGAATCAGCAGTTTGAGGTACATTTTAAGAGGTGTTCATTGGCCAAGGTGGGTAAAACAGTTAAATATTAAAGTGCAAACACTATATGTGGAACAGTTATGCTAAATTGTATAATTTTAGGCTTATTCTTTTGTTTTCTTTTGTTTTAACCCCACTATTATGTACAACTTAGTGATTTGTATTTAACAGAAATACTGTTTGCACTCTTAACTCCATAGTTATCTCAAATTTTACTTAATAAAGAATCCAGACCTAACTGCTAAATAATATTTGGTTTGACTGATTAATTATTTTGTTTTAACAAAATGATTGTCACTGCAATAGCCCAAGAAGTAATTAAACATGATATAACAACAGGAAAGTAGTCCTTTTACAACTTTAGGAAAGTCATTGGAAAAAAATTATATTTTGCATAATTTGTAAAATCTATCACTTTTCCAATGTTAAGGAGTTAATAAAAGTGGTATGTTTACTTAATACACATAACTTGTCCAAAATTTGCCCTATTGCTGTGAGAGCATCCATAGCAAAGAAGCCTTGGTTGACTAAGTGTTCCAACCTTTCTGCATCTAGTGTGCAAGCTTATGATTGTATGTAAAATGCATGAAATGAGATTTGAGGTGAGGGGGAGGGGAATCATCACGTAAATATTAATAAAGAAGGGGGTCACTTGCTACTTACATAGTCTGGAGGGAGGCCTCACAGAAATTTTGATCTTTCCAAGCCAAATTGTTTTTCCCTCTACCCCCCCCCCCCTTTACATAAATAATGACTGGTCCCTTATGAACTACCGCTGGATCTGTCATTAGATATAACCAGTTTTTGGGATCACTGATTGTCATTGAATTTGGGGGTAGTAAATGCACAATGTGAAAAAAAAATAAATGTAAAAAAGATAGAATTAGTTTCATTAATCTAAAGCTGTGTTCACATTAAACCTCGAAATGTGTTTAGAATAAACTGCTTTCAACAAAACATGTTTCACCTAAACAAGCCTGTTATTGCATTGACCAAAATATGTATGTGTCAGTTTGAAACATGTTTCATGCCTAGTGTGTAATTTATGGGTTTCACGGTTCTTGCATGAATCTGCTCAAATTCGCAATAACATTGCCTAAAATTCCTTGGTTTCGTGTCAGTTTTTAAGCTCTTCAGAGGAGAAGGACTTTTAAGCGTTTAGCAAGGAGACAGTATTGTCATTATTTGCGCTGTCTTCGGTACAAGAAGAATATTGTTTGTGAATTTTGGTTTCAAATTGCGGTGCTGTGCGCGTTTATTCCCCGTCGTTGACTCCGTTAACTTTCTTGGCGATGTTCTCCCAAGCATTCTGCTTTCTACCCATCTCTGATCATAGGCGACGGGCAGGGGGGGCTGCAGCCCCCCCCCCCCCCAATTTTGGGCAACTCAGAATTTTTGGGCAGCAAGAGAAATTTGGGCAAAGCCAGTTTTTAAAGAAGTTTTTGTTTTCGAAGAGAGAGGGAGATATTCTTTATTTTAACCTGAAGTCGGCGTATTTAAGCCAGTTAAATTCACATGAAACAGTGGTTGCTTATATTTGTATTTTTTTTTTACTGTTGGGCACTGTACTGCAAATATCTGTCACAGTTAAACACCTGATAAAAAATGCTTCTCCGCGTTGCTAAATTTTACAAAATCGACGGCGAGGTTCTGGAAGCCGAGCAGAAAATGTGCGTGAGTTTTCGTCGTGTACGCGGATTAGGCTACATGATCTATTTGAGTTTTCAGGGCTTCCTTACGTGGTTCATATCCATGCAGTGATACCTACTACATCGTGTTCTGCAGAACGATCATTTAGTGCGTTGCGCAGATTAAAAACTTACCTCCGCAGCATCTGATAGGGCGACAACGTATCAGTAAGGCTAAGTAAGAAAACCAAAACAAAACAAATGTTTCTCGTCAACGCTCGCTTCATTTTTTGGGGCCGGCTCTCTTTTTCTATTATTTGTTTTTAGAACGAGCAAAAACCAACAATGTTTACTTTCACTTTGTACGGAGTAAGACATGGCTTTTGTCTGCGTTTTAATACAATTTAAGGCCAAAAACTTTAAATCCTTGTTACGCTGGGTCAGTACTGGATAGGCAGGATTTATTTTGGAAGTTCGCTTCTGGCCTGGATAATTTGGCGATAGAGGAAAAAACATCGATATTATTCGAAGAACACGGGTATGGAATGCAACAAAATAAAAAATAATTAATTTAAATTAAAAATGCGTCCGCCCGCTCTCTTTTTTTATAGAAATCCAGACGAGAAACATTTGTTTTTTACTTGGCCTAAATTATTACTTGTCATCGCACCTAGTCAACAATAACATGGATCGTATTGTTGATATCTTCGGCCGTCGAAATGGTAAAGACAGCAATTTCTTTTAACGTGTTTTATGAGCTCATATGATAGATTTTTATGTAAGAATTTTTTTTCACTTTATTTGTAAGCCTATGTTAGTGCAGCGTATGACTCTCGTTTCTTCTCGACTATTTCGTAAAAAATTGGGCAACTTGCGAGAATTTTTTGGGCAAATGTCTCACCGCCCCCCCTGGCAAAAAATTGCCCGTACGCCTATGTCTCTGATGGTTCATGTTATATTGCTTCATCGGCCCCTATTTTAAATAAACTTTTGGTCTCGTAGTAGGCCGAATATTGGAGCTCTTACGCACTCGCGTCCTCTCCGCGTTTCGGCCATTTTTAACTTGTTTAGTCTGATCATGATTGAAACTATTTCATGAGGTTGTTTCAATCATTTTTGAAATAATCATGTTTCAGTCATGATTCGCGCAATGCACTGCCTGATGTAAACACTTTTCATAACGAAAGATGTTTCATTTGTGATCAGACTAAACATGTTTCGGCCTAGTGTGAACACAGCTTATGCAGCTTCAATTCCAAGTAATTAAAAAAGCAACTAGTCCCATAGTACAAACAAAAGGTAAAATTACTGATACGTTTTTTTTTCTGCATAAAGAACATGTGGCAGTTCTAACCATAATCACTTGATTTATACCTAGTTGTTGTTAGATGAAATAGTTGATACTGGTTTTCAGACAGTGTGAGTTGGTCCATTTCCTCAGGAAGAGGAGAAAGTGAGAGCAAAGGACCACAATTGGACCATCTTAAAATCAGGCTATTCTACTTGTAGCTTGGATTGTATTTACACATTAATTAAGTAACATAAAGACAAAAGAAACAGTTGATTGTTAGTGTTCAGGTTTTCCCTTGCAAAATGGAAGATTAAAGTTATTTTGTTAACTGAAAATCATGTGATTAAAAACATTTCTTTGTGCACCAGACCCTACCCCTAACAAGTCCTCCTTTTTCACCTCACCTAGGTACTTTAAAAGAAATCTTGATTGCATTGGAGCAATTTGATTATCTGATACGAGTGGTTACGTAGTGTAAGGAAATTCATCTTCCCTGTAGAGTGTTAGCTGTCATGGCAGTGCAGGGTTGCCCCAGGTCAGGAAATGGCCACGAAATATAAAATTCTTCAAGGTCACAGAAACGTCAGGGAATTTTATTTTGGGTCAGGAACTTTTTAAAGAAATGTAAAAGAAAATTGGAATTTAATACCGCACATTTCATACAATTGGTGGCTGGACATACATACATACGATTACTACTTGTTAAACATTTGAGGTTTATGTGATCTCAGCGGGCGATGTTTTTTGTGAGAAGCGGAGGCTGGAGGCCGCTACAATATTTGGCATTTTGTATTTGCTCAGTCAGGAAATTTGTTTTTACCAGGGAAAGTCAGGGAATTTTGAAAACTGATGTCTGTGGCAACGTTATCGATGCTGTGCTTGTGAGTTGAATTTACTCGTCAATGACCTTTCCGGCTTTTCCTTGTATTGATACTTGCCAAGAGTTTTGGATCAGTAGCTTGGAATTAGCTGTTTAGAACATCATGGAAATGACTGGAATGTTACCGAGATGATAGATGTTAGCTCAGCTTTATGGGTTTGTATACCTTATTTCGTCTTTTAGCTGTACGCCGAGCTCAGAAAACTGGTGAATCTTTCACTTTGCATTCAAAACTCCAATGCACTTATTTTGGATGGTACCTTGAGTATTTTAATAGCGGGAGGGGCCGGAGTTTTAAGCCTGCAGACAGAATGCGTGCGGGGAAATATTTTAAATTTCATCGGTTCGATAAACAATTGAAAAAAAAATCAAGAATACGAACGGCGGTATTGTCAGATAAATTAAGATTCTTTTTATGAGCTAACCTGTCAAAAAGAGTGAAAGAGTGGATGATTTGGCTTTTGATACCGGTATCCTATAACAGTGTGAGCTGAACTTGGTACCTTTGTTGGTAGTTTTCTCAATGATCTTTTGAATTTTGTTGTCAAACTCCCTTGCACAATGAAACAATTTATAGGAACCAGATGCTTCTTTCATTGGGTAAAAAACGGATAAGATACATAAATGCTCAAACGATTAGTCCTTACCTTCATAAACGTTATTTAGTATCAAGGAACATGAAAATCTAGCGGCCCACTTCTTTTTAAACACTTTGGTACCCAGCGCATCTGATGTAAGTATTTCAGTCGAGCAACAAAAATTTTGTCGTCACAAAGACAGTTGCATTTATGACGTAATAAAGTCGCGCGCGCGAGATGGAACGCTTATCTCGTGCCTAGATCGTCGTGTAGATCTTCTCGACCCTACCGAAAGCGAGTAAACATCTTTGTACGAGATTAATGGAACGAGAAAACAGACAAAACTTTACTTAATAGAGTAAACTTTGTACACTGATAGAGAGAGAGAGAGAGAAAAAAAACTTAACAAGCTAGATCGAGTAAACAGATAGGAAGAGAATAATTCTAAAACGTTTATCATCAGTATTAAAATACTGTCTCTGAGTTATGAAACAAAGTCCGATTGCTCATTCTTGCCGTAAAATAAAATTATATAAAAATAATTATTTGAACTTATTTTAAAATCATTTTAAACTATTTTAAAATTATTAAAATAATTCAACAGGAAAATGTTAGACTTTCTGCTTTTGCCAGGAGTCTCACACAAGACCTCTCTGACATGGTTTAACCTGCCAGGGGTAGCACCCCGGTCAGCACAGTCCTTGAGATCATTGAGACACACAAGCTTCTACGTACAGTGTGTATACCTAATTGAAGAAACGTTGACCCTGTGAAAACTATAAACCATGAACGATACGACCGAATGGTATTCTGGGTAGACAGCCTTAGTGAGCTTAATAATATTCCTTTTATAGATAATCAAGATATTTTATTTCTTTGATAACCTTTAAATCATGATTTATGCAACCTCTTTGATTATCATGTTTATTATTTCACAGACGACGATTATTTTTTCCGATTTCCCAGTAAACATTTGGGTCGCATCGTTCATGGTTTACGCTTTTCATGGGTCAACGATTCTTCAATCAGGTGTATACACTGCGTCAAGGTCCAGCCCAAGAGAGAAACGTGGCCATAAAGGGCATAAATTATACTCAATCTCCGCAGGGGGGGGGGGGGGGAGGGGTATCTTTATCTGATTATATTGTTGTTCCCCTATATAGGTCCGATCTGATGTTGACGTACTTTTCTGCGTTTTGATCATAGGTATCCAAGCTTTATGAATTTCAATCCCCTATCTCTATTGATGTTATTAGGATGAAGTCTTATATGGACAGCTTCCTTGACCCTACGTGTGTACCAGTGAGGGTCATGATCAATAAACATGATTTCGTTCCAATAGAAAGATGCCCCGTTTCGTTAGCGTGTTCAGAAACTGCGCGGTTTTAAGTACGAGCAAGCCATATATTTCTTTCGTGTTCTTTTGTCCTAATACTATACTTTTTTATGGGTTTAGTTGTCTTTCATTAATTTCAGAACAGTTTAGATCAAAAATCTGCGAAATCTCCGTGACATAGTCACTTTAATTTTTGGCAACCATTTCGAACAACCATTTGAGATTAGGAAACTAAGGGTACGTGACAGGGTTCTACAAAGAGTAGGGCTTTCCACAAGTTGCTCCAGATTTCCCAAAAAGTTACCCGTAATTTCTCAAAAAGTTGCTCCAACGTTGCTCCAAAAAATCCAAAACGCTGCTTCTAATCAAGGTAATTTCATTAAATATATGCTAATTTCCCCTTCAGGGTTAGATTTCTTAACGAAAAAAAAAGATTTCTAAGTAGTTTTATGCAAAAATATATCGACTTGATCAGAAGTTTTTGTAATGAAAATCTTCGCCAAACTTCGAAAATCTTCGGAAACGTTCGTATGGCCTTTAAACAACATTTGGATAATATTCGGAGATCTTCGGTCTGGAAACATCCTCGGAGACCCAGGGGCAGTTTGTGGGGGCGGGGGAAAGTCTATACGGTCGAAAAAAAAAATCGGCGAAGAAAAGTTCTTGATGGTCTGGAAATTGCTCAAAATGCAACAAGTTGCTCGAGAGGAAAAACTGAGTTGCTCGAAACATGAAAAGTTGCCGAGCAAACTTGTGGAAAGCCCTAACAAAGAGCCTACAGCACATGATCAGACATTAGTTTTGAATTTGTGTTACCAAGAAAACACCTCAAAAATTTAGTTCCTCCTCAGAAAATTTCGAAAAATAATCATGGAACCAACGAACTCGCTCCTTCTTCTGCGCCGCAGACAGATATGGATTTTTCTGTAAGCCGTTTATCACCAATTCTATGAGCGCGGCGTACTTGACCTTTGCTTGGAAATGATTGGAAAGTCATCTATAACAAGTATTGTAAAAACACATGTTCCTCAAAACTGGTATTTTCTTCTTCTACTTTACAGACTTCATTATCAATTGGATACTGCCACAGTCAATTAGAAAGACTTATTTGATTTGCGAAGGCGTTTCTCCTGACACCAATGTATCCAACTTTGTCGACCTTATCGCTTATCCAATTCATCAAGCTGGTACAAGAAATTTAACTGAGTGACATTGTTTATTTTTGCAGTTTTCGCTTTGCTTACAAGCTCGTCAAAAAGTCCAGTCCTTTCACCCTCGTGAAGCAAAAGCCCACTACATGACTAGGGCCTTTCATTGAAGACATCTCATTATATTGGTCTGATATTGGTATTCATCCTTGATAGTTTTCCTTTGATAAATTGCAGTCGTGCTCCAATTCTCTACTGTCGCAACAATCGTTCTTGCCGTTCCCATCTGTTTTGGTGCAATCTCTATCTCGGATAGGAGATCTTTGATTTTCTGGTTCACTTGGGATCTACCTTCTTTCTAGATTGCTACGCCTGATCAAGTCGGTTCTTCTCCAAATCTTCAAGAGTCTTTTCTACCCATTGTGGTTTTGAGCTTTGGTACTGTGCAGATTTTGCACTGATGCTCTTAAACATCTTCTTCTTTTGACGCCTTGTTTCTTCTCCAGCATGCTCTGTTTAGCCTAACAGTTTTTCAAAAGTCCTTATCACAGTGTGCTAACCTTCTCCAATTTTTGTCCATCCGTGCTCTTTTTCATTAACTGTGTTATTGAAATGGTCCTTCGTTGTTTAAGTGGTTAGTTATATTTTTCACTCAATTTGGTGGCCAAGCATTCCCCCCTCCAAGTAACTATTTGTATTGGAGTTACAGTGGAACCCCGATACAACGATCCTCGATGTAACGATGAATATTCTATGTCCTAGCAAAAGTTACAGTAAAATGTATGGGACGGAACTCCGATATAAGATATAACGATCTTCGATATTAACGATATTCCCGATATAACGATGAGAATTTAGCCGACTAAACGTAGAATTCTCCCGATGATAAAGATATTATCAGTACACAGTCACATTTTATCTGTAAAACATCGAATTTAATGCAATAACATTACGGTAATCGAGTCATCTCTAACGTTTCTAAAAACAGCTTTGTATGAAGCCTTGGGCCAACCCAATAAAATGTTTCGTTTCCCATCGCCCCGTCTCTTGTGATGGTGGGTCGGTCGGTCGGGCAAAAAAAAAAAAAAGAAAGAAAAAACACTTGAAGGGTTCTGGGTTCCAGAAAAGGTCGGACTGCTAAGTAAGAAAGCCTGATTACAAAGTCAACTCGAAAACGTGGTCTTTTCGTTCGTTATTCCTTTAAATAACGTAGTATCGATGTTTATAAAAGACAAAGACATCACATCATACCAATTGTTGTTAATAAAACAATATCGTGTGCTTGTAAATCGAACTACTTGCTTCTTTGACTAGTCAATCTGAATTTTTTTTTTTTACTTTTCGAAAAAAATGGGTCGGTCGGGCGATGGGAAACGAAACATTTTATTGGGATGGCCTTGCAGGCGCGCGCCAAAAAGGGAATCGGCCATTGCGTATATATCAAGTGAAGTGGCATGATACAATACTGCAAATGTTATGTAGTTACTTTTTAGGCATGGTGTCCCGCAGGTTCAACATCTCTTCTTTGATTTTGCGGAGGAATTGGGTCGACAGGACTATTTTCAGAGGATTTATTCGATTCGAGCGGCGGGCACTTGTGAAATCAGCGTTCGGCTTGTCTTTCAGTTTTGATTCGCCCAGAGCCATTGGTTGAGGGTACATTTTATGTCCCCATACATGACGTACTTACCCCATTCCCGACCGCTGGTCAAGGGGAACGCAGGCTCTGGGACGAGATTCTTTCCGTATTTTCTTGTTGACGTATTTTGTCCTGAACTTTCTTCGTTCTCTTGACGGTCATCATGTCGTTAGATTTATTATTGCAACCCATCACGGACACTGATGAGGATCAATTTTGTGTGGAAATGATGAAACGCCTCGATATTCAGCGAAGAAACGAACAGTTTTGTGATGTGATTCTAGAAGTTGGCTGCGGTGACGATCAAGCTCGTTTGAAAGCTCACAGAATCGTGTTATGTGCAGCAAGTCCGTTCTTTTACAAAACTCTTAACAGTGACATGAAAGAAAAGAAAGAAGGAGTGATCCGATTGGAAGAAACGAGCAAAGCTGTGATGGAAGAAGTGTTGGAGTATCTGTACACAGGACATGTTGATATCAATGAACACAATGCATTTGATTTGCTGCACATGGCTGATTTTTTAATCATCCCAAGCCTCAAAGAGCTTTCAAGTAAGTTCATTTCACAAACTTTGTCTTCATCAAACTGCATTAAAGCCTATTATTTCGGGGAGAGGTATCAATGTCCTGAATTGCAGAATAATGCGAGAGATTTTACTTTCGAAAATTTTCTAGAAGTCACGCAATCAGACGATTTTCTGAAGTTGAGCGTGACGCAAGTGGAGGAGTGGATTTCAAGTGATGACATGACGGTAAACGCAGAGGAAGAAGTTTTCCAAGTGATTGTGAAGTGGATGGAAAGAGATGAGAGCAGAAAGCATCAAAGTTTTTTCGAGTTGTTTCGTCACATTCGTCTTGTTTATGTGTCACGCAATTATGTTTTTAATGTCATCCTACCACATCCCTTGGTGAAAGAGAGTACAACATGTACAGAGCTTGTACTAGATGCCATGAAAGAGCTCTCATATGGCACAGAAGAGTGCTTCTTTGCACAGCCACCGAGAAGATGTCTTAAGACACATGAAGATGCCATTGTTGCCTTTGGAGTGAAAACCAAGCATATGTTGTGTTACATTCCTTCAGAGAACAAATGGTACAAGTTGGCAGGTATGACAGATACGTTATCCACCCGACAACGTCTTGGATCTACAATAAGCACGTGTCATGGTAAATTGTACACTGCTGTACTAAATGGTGCTGGTGAAGGTACATTGGAGCGATATGATCCATCAGGAAATTTCTGGACCCCTGTCAAGTCTTTTGCAGGGGCAAGTACCTGTGACACACCATCAGTGGCTAGTTTTCAAGGATTTTTGTACGTGGTTGGTGGAAGAAAAGGAAATGAAGAAACCAACCGTGTGCATAAATACAATCCTGATACAAACCTGTGGCAAGAGGTAGCACCCATGAGTATTGCAAGAAATGGTGTATGTGCTGTGGCTGACAGAAACTTTTTGTATGCAATAGGAGGCCGGTCGGAGGATCAAACCTTGGATGTAGTAGAGAGATTTGACCCTAAAAAAAGCTGTTGGGAAAGAATTGCTTCAATCCTTGAAAAGAAAGCACATGCTTGTGGTGCAGTTGTCAGTGGGAAAGTTTTTGTCTTTGGCGGATTTCTTAATAGTTTTGCATCACCTGTAAATCTTACTCAAATGTATGACCCATCTACAAACGTGTGGAGTAGCATTGAATGTACAGGTGGACCAGAAATCAGTTTTAGTGCTGTCAGTTTTAAAGGAAAGATACTTGTCATTGGTGCCTCCTTGGAGCAAAGAAGGTTTCACAATTTTTCCTTACAAATCTTTGATGTTGACAAAAATGAATGGGAATATTGTTCAAGTATTTCAACTGATGGCCCGTTGTACACAGCGGCTGCCTTAAGGATATCAAGAGACATTTTAGATCAGTGCGAGGAGGTGTTACAAGAATAAGATCCATGACAGCTCTAAAAAAGACTGTACTTTTATTTGAGTACATGTACCTCCAAGAAGGGAAAATGTCCAACCAACATTTTGGAAAGTTGTAAGATAACTGTCTTTTTTTAATCATGCAGCTACATATTATCAATGAATGGGTACTTTCAATTCACATTATACCTGTACTTTAAATTCATGGGTATATTTTTTGTACACAAAGTTTCATAATTTCTTTAGCCATCATTTCCCTCTGCCTGTCTTGTTGATTTGGCACAGACCATTGCTGTCTGAAGGTGCAATGCTAGTAAAGTATCACCAAATGCCATAACCTAGCCTGTGTGGCTGGCATTCAAAGGGGAAGGAGAAGGGGAGTTCGAGATAGAAGCGCCAGGCACAAGGAGAGTGCGATCGAAGACCGATCAACGTAGGGGGAGGGGAACGCCTGCAATGACGGTTTTTTTTTTGTCATTTTTTACGTCCAGATTCTGGACGCAAAAAATCATGATTGGTCAGAATTTGTAGAGTGTCTAAATTGATTATTCTGATTAGTCAGATGTATGTCATACAATCGATTCCTGTGGTCTGTTCTCAACTTTCATTCAATGATGCAAATTAATCCAGTGAAGAATGTTTTGAGCTATTTCTCTCAGAGTACTTGATCCACAAAAATATTTTGTTTTGCCATATTTCTGACAAGATGATGAGAAAAGAAGAAATAAGATAGCCAATTCCAGCGGTGAAGGGTTTTATTCCCCGCAAAAATCGGCACCGATCTGATTGGATAATTTTGACAGCCAGACGTACCCAGACGCCTCTCTCTTGTTTGCTTATTCATCTAAGAGGGTTTATCTCAGATGAATAATTCATTTTCACTATAAGTTGGGCAAATATAACAATTTGTAGACCACACCCTTTGGGACCGCTTTCACTTATAAGAGTAGCCACCCAGGTGACGAAATATTTTCATTTTTCCGCAGACAAAAATACCTTTTATGTTTTGTTTTCATTTTTATTCATCAACAAAACGAATAGGAAAAATGTACATGTAAATATCATAACTAATTTAGAATTACACACTTTGAAACTTTGATTCATATACCTGTAATTGTCACTAAAAGATAACCAATTAAAATATTTGTCTCTTGTGACATTTTAAATTTTTCGTGACATCGGTAAGTCATTATATTCTATGTTGGCTTTTCCATTGCTTGACCAATAGCAAAAAAAATTATTTTGAGATGTAAGGTGAAAGAAACCTTGCAACCATAGTGTCTGTGTAATTGTTTGTTATTTTAATTGGTCAAGAAATTGATAAACCAACAAAAGATGTCTAATTCTTGTCAAAACATATAATGTAATCAAAAACAGCAAAAATCCCAAACAGTATGTTATGTTAAACTGTAATCTGTAAAAGCTCTTTAAGCCCCTCCTCACCCAACCCCCCCCCCCCCCCCCCTCTCCAAAAAAACATATATCCGTTGGGGTACAAATAAGAGATATAAAGTGGACTTTATTATGTTTTGGTGCCATTTTGTAATGAAGTTTCACAAAATATAATCTTGATTTGCCCTCCTAATAAAACATCCAAGAGTGATCTCTTGCTGATACAAATAGAATTTGATGGCTGAATAACATTAGGAGTGTACAGTTACCTTGTTTTCTTGTTCATACAATGTCATGATCTACTATCTAGGGATGGGGGTCTTAAGAGAAAGGGGAAGGGGCTTATTAAAAAATATGATAATGGAGGGGGCATATTAGAAAGAAAGGAGGTGGGGTGGGGTACTTAATAGAACTTTTGCAGAGTCTTGTATAAAGCTCTAAGAACTGAGCTTAGTAGAGCAGTTCAACAAGTTTTAAATTAATGCGCCTTCCATGGGAAGTAATTTGAAACACAAAAACGTGTTTACTGTTAACCATCTCTCCTTGCAAGTTTTGTGCCATTTTGTAATGTTTACAAAGAAGTAACCCTTTTCAATAAAGAAGAAAGAAATCCTTTATCGCAATAAACTTCAACGCTGCTAATAAATGTAATTAATCTACTAAAAAGAAACAACATCAAATTTCAAGGGAAATAAAAAAGTCCCTGGTCAGTTAAATATTAAAAATTATTAATGTTGTATCACACAGGTCTGGACCAATCAAACACACCTACATGTAATTGGCTTGCTTCTTTGAAATTTACAAAAATTAAATGTGTTTTTACAGTGAAGAAGAATACCATGAAAGAAACAAACTTAGTTCTTCCTTTGCATGAAAATTAACAAAACAATGGCTGGCAAGGAACTATTAATCAAGTTAATTTGAATTTACATTACATTCATGAGTAATGTGTAACTTGTAAAATTATCTCTCTCTAATTAAAAACATGTTACAACCAGCCACAAATGTTTCCTTCAAGAGGAATACAATGGAGCAGTATGCTGAAACATGAACCATTGCTGAGACTTGCCCCTTGCCACTTCCGCACAGTTAATAACCCAACAATAAAAAAAGTATGAGGCATCACACTTCACAGAAAAGATCACACTTGTGAGAAGATACATGTTTATGCAGCCAATCGTGTGCAAAAGCATCATTTCGGTACCTTGGAAAGAAAGGTAGAGAGCCTGCGAAAAAAAAAATTACACCACATGACAGTTTATGAATGAAAGGAATTGAATGAACTTGATTATAAATTTATTTATTCTTCTACTTTTGAAATTTTACCCTTCTCCTGTGTAAAGCTATTGAGCATAATTTTATGTCCTAATTGCCAGAAATTATGTTTACAGTTATTTGTAAGCTAGGTTCTCCAGAAAGCTATTGATAAACGTTTGTAATAAGTTAAATAGTTTGTTACAAATAGTTTTTCAGTTAAACATCTGCACTACTGCAAGCAATCTCTTCACACTTCCCCTTCTGATCCCCAACCCCCCCCCCCCCCACCCCTCTTTCAAATAATTTATCAATCCCCTCATGCACTCTATGAGAGGCCCAGGTTATTCAAAGGACAAATAATGCTAAAATATCACTGTTCACTGGATCACAAAATGGTGTGTTAACTCTTATCCATACAGTGATGATTAAAATGTCCAGGATAAAGTGCTATCCATTTTTGAGCAGTCAGGGTTAAGGTGACTCGATCGAAATAAATGACACGCTGTATGCCTGTTAAAAATGACTAATAACTTCACCATTTCTGACTCGATTTCTTTCAAACTTTCGCATTTTGCTCGAAATTTATCGAAGAATAATACGCACGTCAATATGTCGATGTAATTATCGTGAGTTTTGCGCGATGTTGACTTTATTGAACACACCTATTTGGATAAAACTGCTATTTACAGAAAACTGAGCGCTAGGATTCCGTTTAAACTACTGCAATTAGCTCATTATAACATCTTATTATGACTCTCCAAGTTTCCGAGAAATCGTCAGAACAGAAACCTCGATACAATTTGATCATCAAAAAGTTAATCTCGAGCAAACTTCGAGGCTGGGAATGCTCCAGCGCTTCCACATTTCGCCCAAAAGTACCATAACCGAAGACAAAGAAAGTTCAATTCATCAGTTTTGTTAGCTCCAAATCACATTCAGCTATTTGCAGCGATGAAAAAGTTTGAGCATATACTATAAACTCACCATTTGCGTCAAAATGTAGGGCGGTCGCCAAATTAACGTTTTCCTAAATTACATGAAAACTAACCGTACGAATTGCTTAAAACAACCAAACCATTAAATTGAACATCTTACACAAACTTTATGCTACTCTACGTTTCTGGAGCTGTCTTCATATGGACGAATTAATTTTTAAAAGTGAAGCACTACTCCAACTTTCTATTGAACACGGCCATGTTGTCGTTTGAATTCTACAGCTGTCGCTATGCAAATTGCCTTGAATTTGATGGAGAATTTGAAGAATTCACACATGGATAAGGGGGGTGCATTTTACCTCATAAGATAGCGGTTATTTGAATAACAATAAACACACTACAATGTGTTAATTTCAACTTTAGTACCGACCCTTTTCAAATTTCATGTGGCATAATATAAGGACACCTCTGACATCAGAACATGAAGCAACTGAACACTGTCAATGCACCCCCCCCCCCCCTTATCCATGTGCAAATTTTTCACATTCTTGTAAATTCCAAGGAAATTTGCATAGCGTTAGCTGCAGAATCCAAACAACAACATGGCCGTGTTCACAATAGGGTTGGAGTAGTGCGTCACTTTAAAACATTATTTCATCCAAATCAAGGCAGCTCCAGAAACGTAAAGCTGCGCAAAGTTTGTGTAAGATGTTCAATTTAATGGTCCGGTTGTTTTAAGCAATTCGTACGGTTAGTTTTTATGTAATTTAGAAAAACGTAAATTTGGCGACCTTCCTACATTTTGACTCAAATGGTGAGTTTATAGTATTTGCTCAAACTTTTTCATCGTTGTAAATAGCTGAATGTGATTTGGAGCTAACAAAACTGATGAATTGAACTTTCTTTGTCTTCGGTTATGGTACTTTTGGGCGAAATGTGGAAGCGCTGGAGCGTTCAAAGCCTCGAAGTTTGCTCGAGACTAACTTTTTGATGATCAAATTGTATCGAGGTTTCTGTTCCGACGATTCCTCGGAAACTTGGAGAGTCATAATAAGATGTTATAATTAGCTAATTGCAGTAGTTTAAACGAAATCCTAGCGCTCAGTTTTCTGTAAATAGCAGTTTTATCCAAATAGGTGTGTTCAATAAAGTCAACATCACGCAAAACTCACGATAATTACATCGACATATTGACGTGCGTATTATTCTTCGATAAATTTCGAGCAAAATACGAAAGTTTGAAAGAAATCGAGTCAGAAATGGTGAAGTTATTAGTCATTTTTAACAGGCATACAGCGTGTCATTTATTTCGATCGAGTCACCTTAAATGTTGACAATAAATAATATTTATTATAATATTAATATTATTATTACACCATCAGTAAATTCACCTTCATCATGCCTTTTCTGGTGTCGCTTTAGTTTCCATGGAGCATCAAAGGATGCCAAACAGCCTCGCTCTTTACACCTAACAATCATTTGAATACAATGAAATTGTAATAAAATATTTTTTTTTACAAATAGATGCAAGATCAGACTCAAATTTCCCCTTGTTGTGCTGCAAGTATTTTATAAATCTTGGTTAATCAACCTTACCCTTATGTAATTAACACAGTCCAACAAACTTGGTACAATAAACTGAATGACCTACATTACGTCAAATAACAAAAAATTGTGGTTCTGGCCAAATCTTGCAGAAATCTCTAGGGAATTCAGAAACGAACTTTATTAAAGTCATTCATTGCTTTCTTCAGCAGTTTAGGTCAAATCCTGCTCACCCTCCCTCCCACCTTGGGACTTCATTCCCCTCTTGCAGCCCCTTCACACAATCTTTCAACTAAATAAACAGTTCCAAACAAGAGTCTACACACAAATTTATGTCTCCAGACCTTCTGGGATAGGGCGGGGGGTAATTAAGTTGAATGAACTTTTTCGGATTGCTTGACATGTAAATTGTATACTGACCTGAATGGCTTCTCACTTGTGTGAACAAACTGATGTATTTTCAGTTGGCTACACTTTGTAAACTGTTGATCACAGCCATCAAAGTCACACTGCAATTATAATTTCAGAAAGATAATACCATTAAAACTTGTGTATAAGCTACACTTGTAGATAAGCCTCTCTCTGCCCAGGTGTATAAAATGGGTACTGGCAAATTTAATGCTGGGGGTAACCTAAGTGAAGGGTAGAAATTATTCCTGGTCAATTCATGTGTTTTATAAAAACCAAGATAAGCTCTAGCACAGATGAGCCGCTAAGCCCAAACATCTTTTATACGCTCCGCTAGAATGGAGCCAGTGGACCTTGCTCAAGAATGTCCAATAAAAAGGAACAAACTTGAATATAATATCCACTATACAATGTACATTGAAGTCAAGCCAAATGTACTTATCACTGAATATCTCCTCCAAAACCTTATTAAACAATGCTGTGCTACCTTGAATGGCCTATTGTGTGCCCGCTGTTCGTGTCGCTTGGAATTGTGTTTAGTCATAAATAACATGTCACACTGACTGCACCTAAACAATGCAATGCATGTTTTAATACTCTGATTAAAAACAATGATAGTAAACATCAAAGTTGACTATAATTATACAGTGTACATGTACTGTACATTTACTGTAAGACTGAAAAAATTTCATGTACTTCACTTGAGGAGACTTGGGAGGAGTGGTGACCTAATGGTTAGTACGTTGGACTCTGGATTGAGCGGTCCAGGTTCGAGCCCTGACCAGGGTCATTATGTTGTATTCTTGGGTAAGACTTTTTACTTTTATAGTGCCTCTCTCCACCAGTGCCGTAGCAAGGGGAGGGGCCGGGGGGGGCCCGTGCCCCCCAGTTTTTTTCCTAAAAAGTAAAAACAGACCTGTATAAAATGGTAGAAACTTATGTTGAAAATAAAATTTTATCTCCCGAGTGGTTTGAAACAATAACATTTGTACTTCTTTTCATTTTTTAACGTACGTAGGGTGATGCACAACAATATTAAACAGCCAAAAACTAAAACAAACCAGAAATCGTGACAACAATGTGAAAAAATGTCTCAAAAATGTCAAAAATGTCTCAAATTCGCAATATGCGTAAATCACAAATAGCTCTTGGAGAATGCTGGAAATAGCATTTCCAAGCCTCTAGATTTCAAAATTTTCTTGGGGGGCATGCCCCCAGACCCCCCTAGGGGGTGGGGGGGGGGGGACCTGCGATGGACAAGAAATACTCCTAGTCGCTTCCAAGGGCCACTAGGCTCAAACGTAGACTTTACCTTTATGATATTGTGATTGGCTGAGAGCAGGCAACTTTATCATTAATTTTGCATTGCAGTGGAAATTGCAGTGGAAATTTCTCGTGTTAATAATTTTCTCAGTTACGGTATATAATAAATGAGAAGTCGGATGAAAGCTTGAGCAATTAAGAATTTATACTATCCATTACATGCATATTTGACAATAATTCTTTCACACAGTCTGTACTTGCCTTAAAAAGGCTCGAGTGCAGTTATGAGAAAATTTTCAAATATCACTCGTAGTGTAAATACCGCATTTATACAATTACAAATTCAAAAAGACAGGTTATAAGACTAATAGACTTGCTTGCCAAACAGGGTCAAATAGCTCTCCAGAATTTTGGTGAATTTTCACTACCTGTGCTACAGGGTTAGGTACGTGTAAAAGTTAATGATGTCTCCCACACAAACTCTTCTTAAAGTGAATGCCCAGAAAGATTGAATTTTCCCCAGGGGGGGATGGGGGGTACTCCATATAATGGCCTATATGGGGAGGCTCCGCCCGAAAGGGGTACCTTTTTCAGGCTTCAGGTATATAAAAGGGTAGGGATTTCACAAGTTTTGGTATATGAAAGGGTGTGAAAATCTGTCATTTAGGTTTTTAAAAGGGCCTTTAACTAAAATATTTTGAACAGACGCACTTCATGGCTGTATTATTTTAATTTATCAAGCGCTGCATGAAAATGACAAGAAAATGTCCTGTTCTAAGTCTATGCCATGTCTTTTACTAGGTATATGAAAGGGGTACCTTTTTTCAGTAAAAGGTATAAGAAAGGGGTACAATTTCTGTCAAAATGGTATATAAAAGGGTAAGGGGTAAAGGCTTGGGGCGGAGCCTCCCCGTATAAAACGTTTTTGAGCGCCCCCCCCCCCCCCGGGAATTTTCTTGGGCATAGCTGTAAATGCTAATGCGTTAATTTTTTGTATAGCGGTATCCTTGCACATAAGGCACCAGTTTCTATTGATATTCATATGCATATGAGAGTCATGTGACAAAAAGCCACATGAGCTTTTACTGTTCCAACAAGGTCGAACCTCAGCCTGTTTTGCGATGCATTTCGCTTCGGTTTTTCTTCGAGATTGTTATAAGTTCAGCACTCCTCACTACAATTACAAGTCCTAAAGGCACGGAAAGGCTACAGCGAGGACATCGTAAACCAAAGGTTGCAAGATGATCTTTTGGAACATTTCATCACAAACGGTTATATAATAGCCTTTTGAATAGTTTAGTGGCACTTACTTAAATATTTTTTCACCATCATGTGATAGTAAATGCCTCTTCAAATGTACTGCTCTGACAAATGATTTTTTACATCCTTCATGAGGACACACACAGGGTCTCTGAAAACAAAATGCAAACAGTAAACTCACATTAATTTATTAAACTTCACTTCTACATTAAAAAATTATTCATGACCACTTACATACAGCAGATCAATATTCTGTAGGCCAAATCTTTGCTTATGCTGCTGTTTATGCACCTATCAATGTTAAGCCCGAGGGGGGGGGGAGGCAGCTAACCACAGGAATTTGATCGTATGGTCGGTCGCCAGGGTAGGGATTTTGATCGTACATGATGTCCCTAGGGTAGGGAATTTGATCGTATGTGATCCCCTGCAACACGGTTTGAGGGATATCTGACCATCTTCTCTTGCTCTCAGGGGGGGATTTTGACCAACTACTTTGTCCCGGGGGTGGGGAATTTGCCTTTTTTTAAAGAAAATGCTCAAGAATGTCCACCCGACCCCCCCAGGCTTAACATTGATAGGTGCATTACATCTGTTATTGCCAACGAGACAGCCGAGCCAAGAGGCGAGGCTGTCGAGGCGGCAGAATCATAGAGCCCTGTGCGTATGAGTGTATAGGCAGAGAAAATCTTAAGTCCTGCGTAAGGGACTTTTTTTTACCATATTTGGGTGTAAGTAAACCCCATATTTGGGTTGTATTGTTCTTCCCAACTGGTTCCCAGTCTCTCACTCCTTGCTAGAGAGCAAACTACCAAAATGGCGTCCACGCGGCTCGCTGTTAAAATTTTCAATGTGGTCATTCATCCCTTTACCGATAAATACACCTTTAGGGAATTATAAATCGAAAGAGAATACCCTACAGAATATTCGACCGCCGAAAAAATGAACATCAAGGTCTTCAAAGCGATGAAATAATCTTTCGACTTTGGAGTCCTTTGATTTACGATCGAAGAGAGACATGAGAATCAAAAGCGGACTGTTGACTTCAAATAGAGTTTTCTTGACTTATGAGAATGCTGAAGTCGGGTAAATGCTTCCTTTTAATTAGTGTTGATTGTGTTTATAGTAATTGTTTGACCGATGATTTATTTCAAATCAAATACCGTTTTATTTTATTTGGCACGCATTTTCGCTCCGCGTAGGAATAACATCAATACAAAGCGACGCTCACTAAAATTACTGCATGTCATACACACAAGAAAGTCAAAAGTTTTTTGCTTCTAACGGCAAATGTAATGTTAACTTGAATAAAATTTTTGTCTTCAAATAATCCTTGACCGTTCAAGTTTTGTTTTCTGTTCAAATTTTTCAAGTTTTGCATAACTGAACATGACACTTCGCATGCGAGACTGAAATCTGACCCGTGCATTACTGTCTCTGATTACTGAAAATTATTTTTAAAAAAGCATCTTAGCAGTTTTGATTTTGGGATTTGATTTATAAGAAGTTCTTGAAATGCAACTATCCCTTTTGTGGACGGAAACATTTTAACCATCGCGTGTTGTATTTAAAAAACAGTGATTAAACCTCATTTATTGCCTACATTTAGTAACATTTTAACGTTGAAAAGAATTTAAAGATTTGTCAAGAGTTATCAATCTGTCAAACCCGTAGCCTGCGTAGCAGACATCTGTGTACGTTTTTTAGTGTGTTTAAAAAAGTGCGCGATCGCGAGAATACGCGCGCTGGAAACTACGGCGCCTGCTACACAGGCTATCAAGCCTGTGTCATTTATGAACACCAGAGAAATATACCTAAAATACAATTTACCATATTTTGGTCATTTCAAATATAGTTCTATCGAAAACCATTCAATATCTGTTCTTATGAACAAACATGAGTATTTCGCTCGTTGGCACTTACCGATAGGTACAACTAGTTTAATTAAATGCATACAATAAATACAGGGTGTAAACAGACATTGTGTGTGTGTGTTATGCAGTTTCCAAATGGAATAATCGCTACCCATTTATCAAATCATTACATTAATTTGCTGGAGTAAATGTAATTTTTTATAAATTCAAATTAAACAAATTGCTTAAAAGGACAGGAACAAGATCAGGGTTTGGGCAGCCCAGTGGCACTCCCCTACTCAAGTGTCTGGTAAGTACTCCGCCCCTCCCCCCCCCCCCCCAACCAGCACCTGGGAAGGGCAGGGGATACAAGGAAACTGTCTAGTGTGTTGGGAGCTGGATTGTACACAGTTTGTATTTCTCAGAGTTGTTAATTTAAAATGCGATTTTCCAAAACATCCAGGGCTAGCTATTACCGGGCGGCTGAAGAACCAAAACGTTTCAACAAAAATGATGAACAAAAATTCATGTTATATTGCTGTGACACGGTGTAATCCCAATACGAAACAAAACCTGAGGTCATTTTAAAAGAAGAAAATCAAATACAATATAAAAATCATAAATAAACGGGTAGGAATCCCGAGAATACAACACGATCTAATTACATTCACGCGCGAAACGTACCCACAACGTTTTCATTGTTCATACCGGCCGGCATTCACACGCTTCATTTGTGATATTCTGCTATGTTACGTGTCCCTTTACATCAACAAATCGAAAAAAACCTGATTTACCTCTCCTGTATGCATCCGCTTGTGTTCAATCAGCCGGATTTCCTTGCTAAACGCTTTTCCACACCCTTTGAAATCGCACACGTGTGTACTTTGTTGGGCGGCCATTTTGTTTATGTTTGTTTTTGCCGCTGTCCACAAAACAGTGTACTCAGTTTACCCATAAGGCCAAAAAGGTTTCGCTTTTGACAAAATGGCGGTGTTTAGTGGCGTTGTGTTCAGAAACCTTTAGCAAACTTTAAGTTTAAAGAGAGAATTTACTAAATCAAGACGAAATGGCAAATCCACAGGATCGTCCGAACTGTCAGGAACACCAACAAAGCAAGCAGCATGAATGCACAAGAGACGATTTCGCTGCGTATGCTTCAGCAAATGCAAATTATTATTACCAAATGTCACTGTGGTGGTGGAATACATACATGCACAATTTGCACGCCAGAACTCAACCTTGGGCGAGCCAAGTTGGAGATCAGAGCTGCGAGTGTGTAGAAAGAAGTATGATGTTAGAAGATGATTTCGAATGCTGCCAAAATGATGGCGACTTTGATTCCCTGGGAGGTCAAATGAACCTTTGCAAGGGCTGTCCACAGCTTTGTACGGGTCCTCCCTGGCAGAGATTGCAGGGTGAATATTCCACCAGTAGTAAAAAACACCATGATTTAAATTTTAAGGACAATCATGATTTGAATGATGATGGTAATGACGATGACATCTGTTCGGGTAGTAATGAGAATTGCGATGGTCATACTGACGATGATAATGGTGACGATGATGATTGTCGTGATGATGACAATGGTGATGATGACGATGATGATGGCAGTGATGTAAATATGGAAGTTGATGATGACTTTAGAAAATTCTTAGAACAGTCAGAAAAACACAGACAAGAACGAGAACAGAGTAAGTTATGAATGTCTGTTATTTAACAAATTGACATCAGTTTTTAGTAAGCTAGGGTTCTGGAGCAATAAGTAAATATTTACTTAGCTGAGAATGGCACAATATTTCCTAGCATTTAAATTATAATTATTTATCTATTGATTTTCCTTTATTTTAATTGTTTGTAGGGAAAAAAGAAATTTTACAAGAAAAAGATGACTACATTGAAGGTAAGTACTGGAACACAGCATGTACTTCTGGAAACTAAAAGAAAGTAGGCTTATTGGGATCTAATTTGATTTAACCTTACCTTTATGTACTTACATGTAGGAAGTGAAAACCTGTTACATTTGTTTTATAATGGCCCCGGGGGGGGGGGGGGGGGTACTCCCTATAATGGCATATACAGGGAGGCTCCGCCCGAAAGGGGTACCTTTTTCAGGCCTCAGGTATATAAAAGGGTAGAGATTTCATAAGTTTAGGTATATGAAAGGGGTACCTTTTTTCAGTTAAAGGTATATGAAAGGGGTACAATTTTTGTCAAAATGGTATATAAAAGGGTAAGGGGTTAGAACTCGGGACGGAGCCTCCCCGTACAAAACTTTTTTTGAGTACCCCCCTCCCCCGGGCATAATGGCAGGTTTTTCTAAGTCAACTCCCACTCTGTTGCTAGTGTGAACCAGCGTAAACGAGGCGACTGGTCTCTTTTCCTAAATCAATAAATATTAACTGGATGTCCATGTCTGATACACCACTTGAAAGGTATTAATTAGAATACTTCATAAAACATTTCAACAAATAATAAGAAAGTTATGGCCTTGAAAGAAATGGCTTAAAAACGTAAAAAGAATTTTTTTTAAAAAATGTGTGTTTCCCTGTATATAATGGGTATACTCCTAAACTATAGCTTATTGTGCAGCTCTCACTGTTGTGGTTAATTTCAGTTATGTTGCTTCTCACATACATATCAGGAAAAAAATTTCAAAAGACAGTTATAGGGGTGGTCAATCAAGTCACAAATAGGGGGAGGAACAATTTTATGTTTTTAAAATGCAGATCTTTCCAAGGCAATTTTGGTGGCAACAATTCAAATTAATTGGGTAAATATTGACCAAGTTATGACAATATGTGCCAAATGGCACTTTCGGGGCTTAAAGGGTTAAAAGAGAGAAAAACAAATTCATACTATTTGGAAGTTGAAAACATTGCTGATCCTAGCAGTATGCAGGACGCGTGTGACATATCAACCCAGTAAATGGCCCAGCTCACCATGAGTCTCTTGTAGCTCAGTTGGTTAGAGCGCCCAACAGGTATCTGGGAAGCCATGGGTTCAATTCCCGTCGGGGTCTCAAATTTTTTCTTTGTCCCATGCTCCTGTCATTGTTGAACAATGAAAGCCCAAACAGTGCAGGACTTTAGTGAAGATGAATTATTCATCTACATTAAAGTTATACACTGTTTGGGCTTTGAACAACTTTCCCAATCAAATTTATGTTTGTTCTGTTTTTAACAGTTGGTTCAATTCACCTGAACACCACCACCCGTGCTCCATCAGAACAACCTGGCTCAAAGAGGAAAGCAGAGATGCAAACACTGTACGGCAAACGTGCCTCTGTCATTATGTCTCTTGAAGCATCACTTCAACTCAACTATGACAAACACTGTGATTTAAGGCAGCCAATCTTCTGGCCCAGTATTCCTCTGAAGTTTTGATTTAATTAAAGCATTCATGCCTTATTCAAACGAATGCTGCTAGATTCTACACCTCTGTTTAAACAGGATCTTGCTTGTACATTTGTCAGACTGCACAATTATCAGGTTATGATTTAGGTTTCTTTTATCTTTGGTTGGTTATCATTTCATGTTGTTCGGCGCTGCCTGAATTAAGCAATCTGACCACATTAAAACATTGAACATACAGTCCGACCTCTATTAAGCGACCATCTATTAAGCGGTCACCCTCCATTAAGCAGCCACTTTCCAAAGTCCCGATTTATTTGTCACTAAACTGCTGTATTTGATACCTCTATTCAACAGCCACCTTTTTGCTGTCGCAGGTGTCTTATTTAGATGGTTTTTTACCTCTGCGGCCAGCAAATTATCTGCCCAAGCCAGGGTCCAAGCAAAATGGTGACAGATGATATATATCGTCTATGAAATATCTTGAGCTTAATTTTTTCACATACTAACTGTTGATGCAAAAAGGCCTAAGAAACTTGTCAAAAATGTTTTGCATATTTTTCTGTTCATTATCAACCCAAAGAAATACTGTACGTTTCAATTACATGCCAGCTGTGCATGTTGGAGCTAGAACTATGCATGGGCTGGAAATGCACTTGATGTTTTGTTTAATGAATTTTAGATTTATCTTCATGTGTGTTCACTTTTCAAAGGCATTTTGCGATATAGACTCAATAAAATCATGTTTACTGCCATTCCTATCCAGTTTATATTGTACCTAAGCGGCCACTTTTCAAAGTCGCGAGGGTGGCCGCTGAAAAGAGGTCGGACTGGTATTTGCAGTTTGTTATTGCTGTAACACCATGTGAAGTCATGTTTTGTTCAGTTTTACGTTAGTAAAAAAAAGTCATTTGACACATTTTATGTACTTTTAAAAAGAAAGAAATTTTTATATTCCTCTCATGGCTGTATTTGCTCTGTAGTACATGTATGACATCTCCTTGGCTAGCCTTCTTTTTCGACAGCATCTATGACTCCAATTTGTCATTCGTCTAGAGATTTACCATTACGATTAACTTGTTCCGGCTAGGCTCACACGATGGTATACAGAACTGAGACTTGGTAGCAAATTTGCAAAGGCTGTCTAGCAAACTTTTATCTTTCACCTATTATTTTTTTTTCTTGATCTAACTAGAAACTACTTTTAAAGAGGAATTACCTCCACTCAACCCGAGCTTTTGTGTACGTTAAACGAAAAGAAAAAAAAAATCAAGTTTTTGTGAAAAGAAACGAGGGAATAAATGAAAGGTAGATACGAGGGTAAATTACTGGGTAATGCTCATTTCACGACACAAAACGAAAATCTAGTATAGTCGTCCGCTCGGGCACTTTGACTCGTTGGCACTTAATATATAGAGTCTTATGGTAGACGTTTACTAAAGCACAAGAAACCGAGCCAAAATTTGAAGAACTGATGCCGTCATTTTTGGATTAAAAACAAACTGAGAGAGTGTCTGATCCAGTATAGATAAAAGATAACTTGGGGGTTTTCAATTCTTGAGCACAAACCCTTTAAAAATTGTTCCCCAAAAGGCGACAGAGATTAAAAAAATTAATTTTTAACACTTCAAGTGCGCATTTCGATTTCGTTTTTCTAGCGACGGGATGCTTTCTTGTTAGCTTGATTTGATAGTACGTTTTACACATCATCAGTTACAGAAGGATCCTTTATTTTAAATATCAATTCATAACAATGATCTTCTTTCGGCATCAATCACATAACACGAGTACATCATCTCATACTTATCTTGCTACAGCAAATTTTACATCAAAACATCAATATAAAGGCACGTTTTGAGAGTAATACAAAACAACAGTCGGGAAGTCATTGTTGAATCTGTTTAAGCCCATTTATTGCCCTTACTGGATCCTCTTGTGGAAGGCGGATTGGCTCATCGGGCTCCACTACCACAACTCCGCCATGAACACCATCTTTAAACTGAGACCACCAGTTTACTGATCCTTGGGTAACATGGCAGTTGCTGGCTTGGGCAACAATATCACTCTCAGCGAGAACATTGCCCCATACATTCACCTCTGTCACTTCGCCAACAAAAGATTGGTCTACGTTGAAGCCTCCACCAACGGTGTCCTGATCCTGTCCAATGACGGTGGTACCTCCAAAACGTATCTTGCCGCCCTTATTAAGGCCTGAACCACTGCCTACGAGCACACCATCCTTGTAGAACTTATAGTCTCCGTTGGCGCTGCTCCATGTGAAGCAGACATGATTCCATTTACCATAGTCAAGAACAACATCAGCATACCTTCAAAAAGAGAAAAGAGATTGCAAGGATAATGCTTTGATGCAAAGAAGCATTTGTAATTATATTAGAGCGCACCTTTACTTGTTCAAAAGACTTTTAGTAAGGAACAACTAAACAAAGGATGAAGTATTTCTATCGCAAATTCACCATTAATCCAGTACCTTACAGTGTTATCGAAATAAACATTTAACTTGGGGGTTGTACATAGCAATAACGCATTTCCCGCCACTGTTCCAGCCACATTGTAGCTGTATACGCACTGCTCCCCACCATATCTACCGGGTTTGTTGTCATCAGTGTCTTTCGCAAAAAAGCATACTGTAGCTGCGTCCAGATCATACATGATAGAGTTTTCTTTTATTGCGTAATCTGTGGTGGTGTGCTCTTCAAAAATCATTCGGTACTCTGCGGAAAGAGAACGTTACGATGCAATCAATATAACAATAGAGTTAAATCCCTAGGGTGTAAAACTTTTTCAACCCGCGACTTTGGCTCATTTAAAAGTGAGCTCTGAGAAGGGCCAGAAACATTTTGTATTGACGCCCAAGATTACTGGCCATGGGCGGATGGGTCAGTGGAGCAAACGATCACCATGGCTGGATTTCAGCATTTTTTGAAAATATGTAATCAGAAGCTACAAATTGAAATAATTTCGAAACCACATAATATTACGATTGAATCTCTTCGGCAAAAATGACACAAAATTATAGCAAAAAAATGAACACAGATAAATAGTCACATTGTCCGGCCTTGTGAAAATACACAGAGTAAAACTCACCAACTTTTAAAACCCATAAAGGGAACCTCCACTCTTACGACAAGTTGACGTTGGATTGTTTGAAATAATGCCTAAATTCCAAATTTTACAGGACAAGTGAGAAAAAATATTTAATAGCAACAAAAAGTGGAAAAAATTGTCGCGCGCCGCCATTTTTGATTTTATGACGTGTAATGGTTGCCGCTATTGTTAGAATGCAGGGGATCTATTGTTTTAAACAACTGGTCTTCCATTGCACGTCATAAAATCCAAAATGCCCAAATGGAAGCGCACGGGAAATTTAAAAGCAATATTCTTTTTTACTTATTGCTGCTATTAAACGTTATTTTTCCCTTGTCCTTTAAAATTTGGAATTTAGGCATCATTTCAACAATTCAACGCCGACTTGTCATAAGAGTGGGGGTTCCCTTCAAAAAACTTATGAATAAACTCCTAGCTTTCGTTATAAGATTACATAACAAACGATCCATAGTGCTTTGCGGCCCTTTCTATGTCCAGTCCATTTCGATTTGGTAACTCAACAACCACCTCTGTGTTGCTAGTATCATAATTATATTTGATAAGGCAGTTGTAAAAGAATTATTACGATGGTAAGCGATATATCTTAAACAGTGCAGGTGACGAGTCGGTGGTGCTTAAATAAAACTTGATAGAAAACCATTAAAATTTGTCTCGGCTCCAAATAAAAAAAAGTTAAGTCATTTTACAATGTAAGAAATGTTAAAATGGCAGTTTTGGATTATTGCCTGAACTGAGCAGGTTTCGCTCGTCGAAGACAAACTTAACAGCAACTTATAACCACTTCGCCGCTTGGGTTCTTCCTTGAGTTTCTGTAATTCCTCTTTATCTGGATGAAGAGATTGACAATTTGTTTTCTCGATAAAATTTTCAGCTATTCTGTCGCTATAAAGCTCTAAAACAGTTTACACTGAGTTGTAGACACTAATAGGCATACAGACAAACAGCACCTCGGGTGAAACGGTAACTTAAAGTGTGTCCAGTTAGCAAGAAATAAGTGTGAACAGTTGAATGGTTTCCAGTTCTGATTGGCTGGCTATGTTCCGTTTTTTTTTTCTGATTGGCAGTACTCCACTGACAATATATACCCGTCGAAATTAATATAAATATGAGATTTGCAGATTTTAACTACCTTATTGGCAAACACTATACATGAAGTAAGTTAATTTGATTGTTAAGCACGATTATAAAAAACCTATTGTTTAAATTTAAAACGACAGACGTAGACAGTGTAAAGTGCGTTTTGTTAGCTTACCATTAGAAGGAGTGCAGGAATCTGTGGTATCCATCACAGAAACGAGCAAAACCACGAGCAGGAAAGTGGTACAAGCGAACTTCATTTCTCTTCAATATTTATGGAGCTAATAAAAAAGTATAAAGGCAGTGATATTAAATTCAAGACTACAATCCTCGTCAATACCCTTGGGAAGGTCGTCAAGTTTTCGCTCCCCTCCCCCCTCATTCAATGTTGAAGTCTACCTACAGACCTCAATCACAGCATATTGTCTATCATAATGTTCAGAAATACTTCAACATTGATATGGGGGAGAGGGGGGGCCAAACATCTTGTGTAGGTACCTAGAGACTACATTTATGTCGAAGTTTTTGAAATTGCGGTGTATATGTGCAACCTTCCCAAGAGGTTATGTCTGGGATTGTATGTGAAATGACTGGGCGTTGTAGTACATCTCGGGGTCTTTACGGACTGAATTGAAAGTGTTACATGCAATCTTAATGGATGAAATTTTCAGACGATGTTGTGTATTACCAGGCACTTTCTCCAAAGTAAACATAATTAATTTTTCATTACATAAAATTGGAGTTGGACGAGTTGATTGACGGGTGGAAATTATTGTTGTTTTCACAACATTGGAATTAAGAGATGTTAAATGTGAGATGGAAATTCATACAGTTTTGGCGACCAATTCCACCAGCTGAGCAGTGAAACTTGGTACCGTGTGGACACTGCTTTCCTCGCTTAGTTTTGGACAACATCGAATAATAAATGTTATCTCTATTGTAAGCTGTCAACACCTTGTTAACAAGTTGTGTATCGCAGACAACAGTACTCCGGGAAAATACAACAGTACTCCATTAATGTTTCCGAAATTATAGCGCTCGGAGTTGATTTAACAGGAAAGTACGCGGACATGGTTAATGTTTATAAAGAAATGCTTCGTTGCAATGAAACTTGAAGTACATGTTGCTTTATTAAGGGGAAAGCACACAGTACTCCATCAAAACAAGGTAATGAAATGTTATCATTCTCATTATCTTTTAAACTCGAGTTTTCAATGGAGTACTGTTCAAAATCACTCAAAAACGTTACTTCAAGATAAAAGCTTCGTCTCACTTGCTTGGAGTTTTACTGCCTAACTTATATTTAAGAAAAGCTGCATGAAATATCTTAAAATAGCGTTCTTTGGCGCGATTTTCTCATGGAGAACTGTGGAGTACTGTGAGACGAAATGTTTACAGTGTAATTAAGTTTACTATTCCTTGCCTGCGAGAAGTCACGGAAACTGTTCACAACGTTCGCATACGGTAAATAATAATGTCACTTAGAAACAACTATGACATTGTCCCTAGTGTTCTTTAAAGAGCGCAATAAAACAGAACTAAAGATACCAAATCCCAAAAACGAATAATTCCACCCTTCTACTCCGAAGATGTTTATGTTAACTCTCCTTACTGGCTGTATACATTTCTTTAAATGTTAGTTCGGAGAAATGAGACATGAAGAGAACAGTTTCAGTATTTTCAGTATTTTACGTTGGTTTTTGACGTCTTAACCAAATTAGTTACACACTCCATACAGGTAAATGTTTATAAACATCAGAACATGTCACGCAATAACAACACCGCTTTTAAACCCTCTTTCACCTAATCGGTAGTTTTTATTGCTTCAACTTACAACTTGACCAAAAGAAAGAATATACTATATCCCTTGACCACACCAAACTTCAGCTTTATAGCGTACATAGTTTTTTGGTTATAGAATATTTTATGCTCTATGTCTGATTCAGACAGTATGTGAAATGACTGGGCGTTGTAGTACATCTCGGGGTCTTTACGGACTGAATTGAAAGTGTTACATGCAATCTTAATGGATGAAATTTTCAGACGATGTTGTGTATTACCAGGCACTTTCTCCAAAGTAAACATAATTAATTTTTCATTACATAAAATTGGAGTTGGACGAGTTGATTGACGGGTGGAAATTATTGTTGTTTTCACAACATTGGAATTAAGAGATGTTAAATGTGAGATGGAAATTCATACAGTTTTGGCGACCAATTCCACCAGCTGAGCAGTGAAACTTGGTACCGTGTGGACACTGCTTTCCTCGCTTAGTTTTGGACAACATCGAATAATAAATGTTATCTCTATTGTAAGCTGTCAACACCTTGTTAACAAGTTGTGTATCGCAGACAACAGTACTCCGGGAAAATACAACAGTACTCCATTAATGTTTCCGAAATTATAGCGCTCGGAGTTGATTTAACAGGAAAGTACGCGGACATGGTTAATGTTTATAAAGAAATGCTTCGTTGCAATGAAACTTGAAGTACATGTTGCTTTATTAAGGGGAAAGCACACAGTACTCCATCAAAACAAGGTAATGAAATGTTATCATTCTCATTATCTTTTAAACTCGAGTTTTCAATGGAGTACTGTTCAAAATCACTCAAAAACGTTACTTCAAGATAAAAGCTTCGTCTCACTTGCTTGGAGTTTTACTGCCTAACTTATATTTAAGAAAAGCTGCATGAAATATCTTAAAATAGCGTTCTTTGGCGCGATTTTCTCATGGAGAACTGTGGAGTACTGTGAGACGAAATGTTTACAGTGTAATTAAGTTTACTATTCCTTGCCTGCGAGAAGTCACGGAAACTGTTCACAACGTTCGCATACGGTAAATAATAATGTCACTTAGAAACAACTATGACATTGTCCCTAGTGTTCTTTAAAGAGCGCAATAAAACAGAACTAAAGATACCAAATCCCAAAAACGAATAATTCCACCCTTCTACTCCGAAGATGTTTATGTTAACTCTCCTTACTGGCTGTATACATTTCTTTAAATGTTAGTTCGGAGAAATGAGACATGAAGAGAACAGTTTCAGTATTTTCAGTATTTTACGTTGGTTTTTGACGTCTTAACCAAATTAGTTACACACTCCATACAGGTAAATGTTTATAAACATCAGAACATGTCACGCAATAACAACACCGCTTTTAAACCCTCTTTCACCTAATCGGTAGTTTTTATTGCTTCAACTTACAACTTGACCAAAAGAAAGAATATACTATATCCCTTGACCACACCAAACTTCAGCTTTATAGCGTACATAGTTTTTTGGTTATAGAATATTTTATGCTCTATGTCTGATTCAGACAATCCTCGTCAATACCCTTGGGAAGGTCGTCAAGTTTTCGCTCCCCTCCCCCCTCATTCAATGTTGAAGTCTACCTACAGACCTCAATCACAGCATATTGTCTATCATAATGTTCAGAAATACTTCAACATTGATATGGGGGAGAGGGGGGGCCAAACATCTTGTGTAGGTACCTAGAGACTACATTTATGTCGAAGTTTTTGAAATTGCGGTGTATATGTGCAACCTTCCCAAGAGGTTATGTCTGGGATTGTAGGCTATGATACCTGCTTCTACATTCTATACTTTCAGGACTCAGAAAGAACTTCGCCGGAACCTTCATAACAACTGAATCGATTTTATCTGTATTATACAGAACAGGCATAGAGCTGATAAAATGCTCGTTGTAACAATCATTTAGGAAAGAGAAATTTTTTGCTACGATAAACTTCTAGCCACCATATTTTGGGTTCTTGAATCAAGTGTCTAGTTGTTTCAACAAGTACGGCTTGGTTTCTCGACATAGTAAAAGCTAATTCAATAGTGTTACGTTTCACTGAAGAAGGAAGTAACTCTTCAAGTTAAGGAGCGTCCAGGTTCTTTTAGGATTTTGCCCGCGATGCCTCAGACTTAAACATTTAAATTTGAACGTGAGAATAATTATTTTCCTGTGTGAACAAGCGTTTTGCCATTGGCTGTTTAAAAAATCTTTTCACCTTTTGCCCCTAAAAAAATTGTGGTTGTTTGCTTAAGCATATTACAAGAGCCATCAAGTCATGGGACACCTCTTTGAAATTTTGAAAGGCTTATTTCTTTTGGGATTTCAATGAAAAGTTTTGTCCAGAATCGACAAAAACAGTAATTCTGAAAGGTTATTGCTTCCACATACTAAACAAACAAAAAACAATGTATAACAAAGAAGACACAAAGTCGGCCAGGAAAACATAAATTCTTTAGGGAATGTGTCCTACTGAACTCGTTTCATTGTCCTACATCATGTAAAATGTATCCATTGTATTGTTACTTGTTTTAATTCCTACCTTTTCCTTTGAGCTTGGTTCAACGGGTCAGAGCCGAAGTGGGAGCAAGTGCCTTCTTCGTGTACTCACTGAAAATAACGAGAGTGGCTCTGAAATGTCAACAATAAGAAGACGCTATTGCGTAAGGCACGTGGCGCCCTGTGTGGAACACGAATGACCGTAAACGAAAAATTCCTACCTGTTAGTTTAGTTTCATTGACTACCAAACCATTATTGTCCAGTGTACATTATGTATTGTCTCGGCTAAGTTCACTCGTTACCGTGTCTACATGAATTTATCATGGGTTACGTAACCAAGTCTCGGGAGTGTTATGTGGCATTCTGTACAATGCCTCATTAGCGGGGTGTTGGGTATATATATTGCGTTGTCTTCATTTGTATTCATTGGAGTCTTACGACCGCGTCAGTTCGCCCTCTAAATTAAATACCCAATGACTAAGTTTGATCATAGTTAATAGAGGGAAATGGTTAAGAAGCCTGGCAAAGTTCTTTGTTGTATGTTTTTGCTCGCTATTTTGGGGGTTGACCCTGCACAAAACCTGACAAAATACAATAGGTGGTTACGTGGGTTCATGCAACTAACCAATGGAAACACTGCGATTACGTAATTCATGCATAGTGTATGGCGCGCAAAACAAAAGATGTGCTGGGTCGTGGACCTTCCAACATAAATCTTGGCCTCTTTGTTTGATTCTTTGATGTTTGCCGGGCTTCCTAACCATTTCCCTCTATTAACTATGGTTTGATTAGCGTTTTCGAGTATTGGATTATCATGTTATTATATTTATATTGTACTAGCAGATGTTCCGATTTTTGTAAACTTTATAGTTGTTATTAGTTCTCGTTATTTTCGCCATGTATTGTTTGTAAAATTTATGTATTTGTGATTGTAAGACATAATAAAGAGGGTCGACGCACACGGTTCGTGTTGACACACCCCTAAAAGTGGTTGCCTTTTACATGATAAATGTTTTATATTCCGTTGAGCGGGGAGCGAATTAGAATATAATATTTTTTATAGTTTTACTTCTTAGGTTACCTACATGACTTAACGTACAATTACTTACATTTTTACATTTCACTGCATTAGAATTGCTTACATTCTTCACACTACTTACACTACATACATTACTCACATGACGGTTACATTACCTAATGTACAATAAGTTACATTTGTTACGAGACATACTACATCACATTGCTTACGGAAACTTCAGTTATTATAATCACTATTTAGCTCTCCCTATTTACCCTAATCGACCATAGTTAATAGAGGGAAATGGTTAGGAAACCCGGCAAACATCAAAGAAGCAAACAAAGAGGCCAAGATTTATGTTGGAAGGTCCACGACCCAGCACATCTTTTGTTTTGCGCTCATACACTATGCATGAATTACGTCATCGCAGTGTTTCCATTGGTTAGTTGCATGAACCCACGTAACCACCTATTGTATTTTGTCAGGTTTTGTGCAGGGTCAACCCCCAAAATAGCGAGCAAAAACATATAACAAAGAACTTTGCCGGGTTTCCTAACCATTTCCCTCTATTAACTATGAATGGACGTATAAATAAAGGAAGAAGAACTTATTTTACTAAAAAAAAAAAAAAAAAAAAAAGATTAAGGTAAATTTTCACATCTTAGTTTATTGTCAAGTTTTGTTTTAAACTCAGCCCAGTTAAAAATTCTCTCATTCATTTTCTGAAAATGGAGGTAGTAATTTGCAAACAGGAGGCAGAAGTTAAATTTCCTTAGGGTGTTGTCCTTAGAGTGTGGCACGCCAAAGAGAAATTCGTAGCTTGTAGGAGAAATAGAGGTGTTATGCATCCCATTGAACCACAGTAATACTTTGTTGTGAAAAGATATTGCTTCACTACATTCTTGAAATGTATGGAGAGCTGAATCAGGCTCACCACAATAAAAACATCTGTTGTTATGCGTAATTCCATAGAGATTGAGCTCTTTCTTTGTCACCACAATTCGATGAATTGGCTTATAATAAAATTCTCTCAATCTATTTTCTTTACAAATATGTTTTACTCTGGTGAAGATTTGACGCCAAGGTAAGGCTGCCGGAGCAAGGTCACGCTCCCATTTCAATGGACCGGTGGCTTGAGTCTTATTGTTATGAAGAAAAAGCCAATAGAAATCTTTGGATTTGAGTTTTAATAGGTCTATAGTTAATTGGGGCGATAGCTGAAACGACTTAGCGCCGGTTAGAAAATAGACATTTGGTCTGACCCGGCCCTTGGCTTTTTCAAATAGTGCTTTTGGTATTGCGGATATTACTTGGAAGTATTGAAGAAAGTTGCACTGTATTCCATATCGTTGTTTAAACTGTTCAAATGGCAAATATCTCCCGTTATTATCAATGACATCTTGCAAAGTAAGGGCACCCTTATCAACCCAGTCTTGATAGAAAAAAAGTCTTACCGTGAATTTGGATCGTTTGTTATTAAAGAGAATCATCTCCTGTTCCTCGCCCGTGCTGTAAATGTTTCTAAGTTCTAGAAAGAATTGCAAAATTTATTTGTAGAAGAGCGGGGTATCTAGGTTCTTAAGGAATTTTGTGTCATAATTTGAGTGTAATAGAAAATTAAGACCCTCGTATCTTTTGAAATAATTATTGGGGATTATTGCCCACGTGGGGGCTTGCACATCGTCACTTTTAAGCAAGCGCGGAATCCACGCCAGACGCAGGGACTTGAACATAGTTTCAACATTCGTTACCCTTAGCCCACCATTAGGGAAGTCTTGATATAGAAGCTGTCTCTTGATTTTGTCTGGTTTGTGTTTCCACAAAAATTGAAAAATAAACTCCTTTAATCATTGCCCTGTATTGCATTGCGCATCCTTACTGCGCAGAATTTTACGCGTAATAAGCGCGCGCGAGCGCGCGCACATAAACAAAATGGCGGCTTTTTTCTATGTGGCTTAGTCCGCGAGAGAAGTAAATTGTCGCTTTCTCGTAAACGAGTCTGGTGACCTATCAATTTTTTCTCATATTTTGGGTGTAGCGATCAAGTTCTTTCTGTAAAATGAAAACAGATCAATTCTTGTGTTTAAAAAATAAATTATCGCTAAAAACGTGTACTTTGCTAGTACTCGCAGAGGAATTTTAAAGGAATTATATGGAAGATACAAGGTCTTCCTGCTCCTAAACGAATCTGGTGACCCCCCTTTTTTATTTCAAAATTTAAGTTTCCTTAAAGTAATAAACCAATAGACGAAGTTTGGTTAAAAAATTGTGTTCAGTTCTATTTCAGGGCAATGACCTTAAACAGCCCCTTGTCGGCCTTGTTTTACGTGTGCTATTGCTTGAGGGGCGCACGTGCATTCCTGCGTTTTGGTATGGTTTCATCGACCACCATTTTGCTATTGGCTGGCTTGATTTTCCTGTTTCTATTTTTTCATGACCTGACTTCGTTGAAGAACCTTGTTTTGGAACTAAATATTTGACAAACGTTAGGGGAGGATTGCACTAAGTGACGTGTAAAACCAACTTTAATCAAACCCGTGGATAATTCTTTGTGCCTTTGTGCCTTAATGCCGATTGTCAGTTGTTTTGTGTAAGGTACTTATCATTTGCTACTTAAGTGTTATTTTCTGTCGTGCTTTCTTTCTTGTGTATGTCAAGTTTATATTTCAAAAATTATTTCATGCATCGTTCCCATTTTCTTTGTTTTTTTTTACTTCACAAAAGAGCCTTGTTCTGGAAGTGAACATATCACAAAGCCTTGAAGGTGGCATGTCTGATTGGAAAAAAGCAACAACCAATTACCCGTATAGAGTGATTTCATTTAACCCGTGAAACAATATCTACCAGTTTGTGCGTAATAGTCGAACGGAAACAAAAGAAAAGAATGAAATTTGTGTCTAATAGTATCTAAAAGTGTAAAAACTATTTCACGGGTTAACTAAAATCCCTCTATAATAATTTGTTCTATTGTGCAGGTACTTAACGTGTGCTATTGCCTGAAGGGCGCATATGCATTCCTGCGCTTTGATATGGTTTCATCGCACTGGCTTGATTTTCTTGTTTCAATATTTTATGTTCTTCGTAGAATGTTGAATGTTCTTCGTAGAATGTAACTGAAAATTGCCGAGAGCTGTTATTGAATGAAACCTTCATTGAATAAAATCTTTCATTGATTGAATGAAGACGATGTTCGGATGCTTGACTAAGAAATTTTCATCAGAACGTTTTAAGACAATATAAAGCACTCTATTGTACACCTTTTGAAACTAGTCTTTTGAAAGAGATTAGAAACATTGTTGTTGAGTATTTATGAGCACGAGGCGTTGTTTTATTTATTTCATTTGACATTTTTACAAAGAGCCTTCATGGAAATTTCTTCTTAACGCCTTTGATTTAAGCATAAATAATTTTGCCACCCTGCACATTTGGCTGAAGAACCTAGTAAAGTGATTATAAAAAAAAAAACACTTGGATCGACAGATGAAAGAAAACGCTTTTTCTTGTAGGCAAAGTCCATATACTTGGTGAAATTCGTGGGCGGAATTCTCTTGATTGCTTTTTTTTGTTTCTATTTAAAAAATTAGCAAGGCAAGTGTGGGTGGAATTGAAAACGCCATTTACACCTGTATGACGCCCACGCCGGTCAAACACAAAGAAGACCAGCTAGTTTAAAAGAAGGTGACTTTTGTTGAACAGTTATCAAGTTTGTACAATATTCCGTTCTCTGACAACGTTTCGGAAAAAGTATATTTTTTGTACGTAACTGAAAATGTTGTGAATTTTCAAGAGGAGGCTTTTATTAAAAAGGGAAAACTGCGTGTGAATAATCGTGTCTATAACAAAATTCTAGATTTTGATTGGCTCAGCGCGCGCCTATTTGCCACGTTATTGGCGCGCGATCACGTGAGTGTCCAAATACAGGTATCCGATTGGTTACCTGTAATTGGACACCTACGTCATTCGCGCGCCTAATATATGCACTTAGATGGGTTCTGTCTTGCTGTTTACCTACTGTTTGTAAATTTAATTGAATATGCCTCTGGCCTTTATATACAAAAAAAGAGATTCTCAAAGACTTCCTAACCTCGAAATTTGTTATAGATAGGATTAATTAGGCCGATATTAAAACTACTCGCCCGATTACTCCCTGAATTGTACTCCACTTACTATAACTATTGTGTCAAAAATGCCGAGTTTTGGCCATACTTACATGCTATTATGATGATGCCATGGCAACGTCAAAAAACAAGAATCATAGAATAAATCCCCTTTTCAAAATTACGAAAAAAGTTACAAGGGGGTGGGGGGGGGGGGGGTGGCATCCACCCCCGCCCCCAATTCAAAAACTGAACGGAGTTGCAGTTTGTTGATGTTGTAACATTCAGTTAAGACATGTCAGTTTTACGCTTGAGTAAAAAATAATTTCTTTGACACAACGAGTTTGACGTATATTGATATCTGGTTTTCCCCCTATAGCCCTTTCTCTCGTCAACTGCTTTATTTTGTAGATTTTAAGTGCTTTCGAAGAGAGAGAAATGTTCGACAAAAAGCCTTTCTTCTGAAAATGCTTGCTAATGTTCTTTTAGATCTGTTTCATCATATCCCTAGGAACGAGGCTGTATCAGTTTGCCCTGTAGTTGTATGTCCATTGTTCGATGTTTTATTTAATAGTTCGACATCTTCTCCTCGGCTAGCCCTCTATCCTTGTTTGAAGGTAACTGTTACAATTTGTTAGTCATTTTTTAAAGCCTGTTTCTAGTAAACTTTTGTTGCGCGGTTTTTTTGGAGTCCTGGCTTGCTTTCCTTTAGTCGCTCTCGAGATATAACTCTGGACGGGATTTCTGCTTTAACCAAGTTTATTACATTGTGTACTCGTCGGCTTCAGGTATTGATCTTTTCCTATCTCTGCTCCTAACTGCTCTTCTCTCTGTCCTTACACCCTAAAACGACACTAATATAAACCACGCTCTAGATCCACAACTCTCAGTGATTGGTTAACGTGAATTACGTAAAGCTTTGTGATTGGTTTAACTGTAATGTTTTGGAATGGTAATCTTACATGGCAACGGCGGCGTTCTTTAATCTTGCGCGAACCGCGTTCTTACTTTTTGCTGTACAACTTACAATACCTAGCCAATAGATCAGCTTAATGAAACGGCTTATACGTGTGAACATAAATGTAAGTTTCCCCAAATATCAATCACTGGAATTGCTGGACTTAAGCGGGTTTTTCCTTCCGTACGTGATCTACTATCACAATGTTAAATTCAATAACACAAAAGGATCCAAAAGTAACATGTAAATATTTTGTGGTAACTAGGTAAACTAATTAAAGCGATCCATTGTTCATAAAGTTGAATGGAATCAAAGTTCCACAGTTCGTGCTGGTCAAAAGACCAGAGTGTCCAGAATTAACTTAAACTAAGTTAAGAATACTTAAGAACATAAATGCTAGTAATTATAAATAGTGATCAGGTTGTTACTTGACTGTTGGGCGCACACAAAAACATTGATTGTTTAGTTTAGTTAAGCCAAACAATAGTTGTTTACGCAAAGTTCTCAAATCGATCTGGAAACAAAGGAAAAGGGATTAGAACGTAGAAAAGTTCCCACGTGAAACTTTTCCAGCTCGCAAAACAAAATGCAAATTGCTGCGAGAACGTGTGCAGAAGTCAGCTACAAATTCTGGCACGTGTATGTTGCTTAGTAACGATCTGGTCATTGTACGAAAAGTACAGAACACGTTTGTAGTTCAACTAAATCAAATAAGACTGTTTGTAATTGATTAACACTTGAATCGCCTAGAATTTAAGAATGTAAAATCTAATATGAAAATATCTAAAATTGTGTGCCAACACTTTATGCTTTTCACGTAATATTTTTTTCTAAAACTTACGAAGAACAACTTTAAAAGGTAACTACCTCTACTCATCCGAACCTTTGTGTCTTTTCAAAGGAAGGAAAAAAACAATGAAACTGAGAAATAAATTGAAAGAATAAACTTGAAAACTAGATACGATGTTAGGGTTTCTGGGTTATGGTCATTTAACGACACAAATTAAAATTTGAAAAAGACAACAGGGCCTGAAAAAATTAACGTGTAACACTTCAAGTGCGCAATTCGTTTTCTTTTTTCTAGCGACGGGATGATTTCTTGCTTTAGATAGGTTTTCGTTTGGGGCAGGGACAAATAAAAACGCGAAGGCGTTATTATATTAAACTTTATACACATCATCAGTTGCATAAGGATCCTTTATTTTAAATATTCATTTGTCTTTATTCAATACAATGATCTTCTTTCGTTATCAACCACAAAGCATGAGTGCATCTCATGCTAATCTTGCTACCAGCAAATATTACACCAAAACATCAATGCACGTTTTGAGAATAATACAAAACAACAGTCGTAAAGTCATTGTTGAATCTGTTTAAGCCCATTTATTGCCCAACACCTTACTGGATCCTCTTGTGGAAAACGGATTGGATCATGGCTCTACAATCTGAACTCCGCCATGAACACCATCTTTAAACTGGGACCACCAGTTCACTGATCCTTGGGTGATGTGACAGTTGCGGTACTGGGCAGCAATATCACTCGCAGAGAGAACAACTCCCCATACATTCACCTCTGTCACTTCACCAACAAACGATTGTGCTGCGGCAAAGCCTCCTCCAAGGGTGTCCTGGTCCTGTCCGATGACGGTGGTACCTCCGGAAGCAATCTTGCCGCCCTTATTCAGGCCTGTACCACTGGCAACGATCGCACCATCCTTGTAGAACTTATAGTCTCCGTTGGCGCTGCTCCATGTGAAGCAGACATGATTCCATTTGCCATAGTCAAGTGCGACTTCAGCATACCTTTCAAAAAGAGAAAAGAAATTGCAGGGATAATAACTGGATCAGGGCGAGATAAAAAATAAGAACATATATTCTACGGGAAAGTAACATTAATCGGAAATTTTATGCTTTTTTATCATTTCAGTTAGTTCGCTATTTCGTGTGCTGATTACTTTTGAAAACTGAAGCGATATTCCAGTATCCCTTCGTTAATCAGAGAGATTGAGTCTAAGTTTATATCCTCAATTTATCCTTGCTTTGATACAAAGAAGTATTTGTTATATTAGAGAGCACCTTTACTTGTTCAAAAGACTTTTAGTAAGGAACAGCTGAACTATGGATAAAGTGTTTCTTTCGCAAATTCACCATTAATAATAGTGCGAAGTTGTCATTACCTTTTAGTGCCACCAAACCAAACATTTAAACTGGGAGAAGTACAAAGCAACAACGCATTTCCCGCCAATGTTTCGGCCACATTGTAGCTGTATACGCACTCGTTCATAGCATATACACCGGAAGGTTTGTTGTCATCAGTGTGTTTCGCAAAAAAGCACACTGTAGCTGCATCCAAATCATACACGATAGACTTTGCTTTTATCCCGTAATCTGTGGTGGTGTGCTCTTGAAATAGCATTCGGTACTCTGCGGAAAGAGAACCTTTCGATGTAATATTTAACAATTATTCCACGAGCGCGCGTTGGATATTAGATGGTAGATAGCTAAGAGGCGCGTAGCGCAGAGTTGGCTATAACGATCTCATATACAACAAGTGCGAGTGAAATAATTGTTTTATTTAAAACGCCCAAAGAATTACAATATTTGAGTTCCCTAGCTGTTTTCGTTGACGCGTATCGGCGACCATATTTGTGGTCAATGGTATATGAGCTCATACACCATTGCCTGTTAACCAACTTTTTAATAAAACAATAGAGTTGATGTTCTAGGGTGTAAAAATTTTTCAACCCGAATTTGGCTCATTTAAAAATGAGCTCTGTAAAAGGCCAGAGACATACTGTATTTACGCCCAAGAACTCTTCTGTTGCTATTATAATAATATCACAAGGCAATTAATAGAATTGTTACGACGGTAAGCGATATATCTTGAACGGATTATTGCCTGAACTGAGCGGGTTTCGCTCGACAACGACAAACTTATATCCACTTCGCCGCCTGGGTTTTTCTTCGTGTTTTGCAATTCCACTTCAGCTGGATGAGAAGATTGACAATTTGCTTTCTTGATAGATCTTTCAGCTATTCTGTCGTGATAAGGCTCTAAAATAGTTTGAAGTTGCAGACAGGCATACAGACATAGCAGCGCCTCGAGTTTAACGGTGCTTGAAGTGTTGACAGCCAGCAAGAAATAAGCGTGAACAGTTGAATGGTTTTCAGTTCTGGTTGGCAGGCTATGTTCCGTTTTTTTCTAATTGGATGAGGGCAGCGGGTTAAAATATATTTCACCGCGTTAAAGTTTCTATTTTAAACCGCAAAGTAGTTCACAATATATACCCGATGAAATTAGTATAATTATGAGATTTGTAGATTTTTGCTACCTTATTGGTAAACACTATACATGAACTAATTTAGTTCGATCGTTTTTCCTAAAAAAACTGAATATTTAAGAAATAGAAAACATGTTTTCCGTGTTTCTATCGAGTTATAGAAACACGAGTGGAAGTTTGGGAGAACGAGAAATGCTGTGGGAACACGAGTCGATAGACGAGTGTTTTCTATTTCTTTTAGAAAAACATGAAAACATGAAATAGAAAACATGTTTTCTATTTCTTTTAGAAAACAGCACAAAGAAAATAACGCACATCAAAGTAATATTTAGCGCTTTATTTAACATCAAAACTTAGATTCTCTTCACCTCGCGGTTTTACGTCATGAACAGTAATCAACCAATCATAGTACGGAAGTCGATGAACAGAAATAAATCAACTGTTCAACATTTGCTTCAAGGCTAAAATTAACCGTTGTTTGGCCAAACAAACAAAGAAAACAGGCCCCAAAGTTAACGTAATTATGAGAAATAACTAAGTCGATGGTTTAACTGAAGTTCAGCACTGGAAGGAGTCAAGAATTGTGGTTTTATTTCGCTTCATCGAACTAACTGAATGGTTTGACGACCGACGATCGAGCGACTCGAACCTTGGAGGTGAAAGTGAATTATTTTTCTGTTAAAAGAAGTTTGACTCGGCATTCTGGACGAATATCTTGTTCAGTTGAGGAGCTGTGAATAGTTCTGAAGTGCTGCAAAGCCTAGAATGGAGTGAAGTTGCGCCAATTCATTTACTTCCTTGAAAGGTCAGCCGCTTCGATAATTTCTTTCACAGACTATTTTTGAATGTGTAGCGGGCTCTGTAAACATCTTACTCGCTTGTTTTAAAATGTGCAAATATTTGTTTAGTCTTAACCTGGTTTTTGTCGGCTGTGACATTAAAATTTGGTAAAATTATTAGTTGTTATTTTTGCATTGCTTATTTTAGCGCCGTGAATATTGATTGCCGTGTCTACGACAACTGTCTGTGTCTTCATCGAGTTATAGAAATACAATTTTTAACCAATCAGCGCACGTATTTACTTTGTGCTATTTTCTAAAAGCATCTAATCTACGTTACTGCTCGGCCCAATAAGCTTGTTACTCAATAAAAAAAATAAATTAATAAATAAATAAAAATCAAATCACTTTATTTAAGGTTCAATGTGTCTAGCACTGCTGTGCTAATTTGGGTAACTGTAAATCGAACCTTGCTAAAAATCCGAGCTTGCAGGAGGCTGATCAGTTGGCTATTAACAAAGCGTGGCGATTTGAATTCAGGGCCGCTGAACACAAATCCATCCAGTGGCAGGGAGGAGGATTGAACCCGGGACATCCCGATTACAAGGCCCGTGTCCTAATCACTAGGCCACGCTGCCTTGTCATAAGGATGATAGTCTTTAGCACAATAGTTTTTAAAGCTTTTTGTGGGGTCGTGTGAAAAATGAATTGTTTAACATGATTTGAAACGGCAGACGTAGACAGTGTAAAGCGCGTGTTGTTAGCTTACCATTAGAAGGAGTGCAAGAATCTGTGGCATCCATCACAGAAACGAGCAAAACCACGAGCAGGAAAGTGGTACAAGCAAACTTCATTTTTTCTTCAATATTTATGGAGCTGATAAAAAAAAATATAAAAGCAATAATATTAACTTCAACACGTAAAAAACTCGACTTTGATATCAGCATCTCCATTCTGTAGTTTCAGGCATTAGAAAGAACTTCACCGGAACCTTCACAACAATAATCAATTTTATCGGCATTATACAGAACAGGCATAGAGCAAATAAAATACTTGCTGTGCCGATGTTTCTTTTAACCCCCTTATGCGCGCACTGCCATGTGACCACGTCAGCAGGACCCTCCTGAAAACCACCCCTAGGCGATTGGAGGCCTCCTCCTAAAATATTATGTATTATTATTATTTATAAGGCAAAACGCCGGGCGCTGGTTTGGCTAAGACTTTTTTGCTTCGACAAATTTCTAGCAGCCATATATTGGGTTCTTGGACTTTAGTGACTAGCCCGTCTCGCCAGTTTTTTTCAGTTTCCATCTATATTCCAGCCTGTTAATGACCTTATAAATGAACGACTGAACACGAGTTGTTGAAGTACGTCTTGGTTCTAGACATAAACGTCAATTGAATAGTGTTGGTTACGTTTCACTGAAGAAGGAAGTAACACTGCAAGTTTAGGAGCGTCCAGGTTTTAATTTATTACGTTAGTTTTAGAAATTTGCTCGCGATGCCTCGCATTAAACATTTCGATTTGAACGTGAGGATCACAATTTGGCTCTATAAATAACCGTTAAACCATTGTAGTCATGCGACCTATTTTTGAAAGGCTTAAAAGTCTGGTTTTCACTAGCGACGCAAGCAAAAGCAGGGCCGAAACCAGACCTTTGCATAGACGAGGCAAGATCTTGCTGGTGGGTATTGGGGTCCTGTCATTCAGAAAATTTTAAAATCCAGAAGCTATGAATCTCTTTTAGACCTTTAAGAGACATTTTTCATGAGGTATTTCTTGAGAAAAATCAATCTTGTTCAGCTGGGGATTATTTTCCCAACAAAACATATTTTGTTTTAAATTTTTGGTATAAATTAACTAGGCAAGTGCCTCGTCTTGCCTCTTGCTAGTTACGGCCCTGACAAGCGCAAGCATAAGTAGTTTGTGCCAAGTGAAAACGAACGTCGACATACGCATAAGCACATTAACATAAGAATACGATGTTTACTAGTTAAAAGGCTCTAGGTTTTTGATTTCATTCTTTTGGTAAATATTGCAGCAGAAACTCTCAGGCATCAAATGTTGGCTATTCTACTCTTGTGACAAGGAAGGCGAAAGCGACTACAAAACTGGAGGAAAACAAAACATTTGTTCAAATGCTGGAACGAGTGCTTTAATTGGCTAGACACGGCGAGACGTAAACAATTTTCTTGTGCTTTTGCGATGTTTCGTTTTCACAGGAACGCAAGCACTAGGGCAAGCAAAAGACAAAGAAAAATTTTGATCCTTGTGCTTATGCTTGCGTTGTGCTTATTCCTTATGTCGAAGCCGTTTTCACGATGAAATAAGAGCTGTTATGCTTGCGCTTGTGCTTGCGTAACATACTTTTTGGGATTTCGCTGAACAGTTTTGTCCAAAATCGACAAAAACAATAATTCTGAAAGACAATTGCTTCCACTCGCTTGACCTCTTATGACCGTTAAATGAACAACAAAAAAAAAACATTATGTATAAGCATAGACAGCAACAAAGAAGACACAAAGACGGCCAGAAAAACATAAATGCTTCACGGAAAGTATCCAACTGAACTCGCTTCATTGGCCTTCATCGATACATCTACAATAAAAACCATTCCATTGTTACTTGTTTTAATTCCTACCTTTTCCTTTGAGCTTGGTTCAACGGGTCAGAGCCAATGTGGGAGCAAGTGCCTTCTTCGTGTACTCACTGACAATGGCGAGAGTGGCTCTAAAATGTGCACACAATTACTCGGCGCTATTGCGTAAGGCAGGTGGCAGCCTCATGCGTGGAACATAAATGGCCGTAAGCGAAAATTCTTACTTGTAAGTATAGTTTCATTGACTACCAAACGATTATCGTTCAGCGTACGTAATTAACTTTCCCGGCGAAACTATTTTTCATAGTTTCACCTCTCAAAAGAACCTTTTTGTGGGACTAAATGGGGTATTACAAAGGAAAGTCGAGGTGTTAAATCAATTCAACTCCTTAAACGTTAAATCAGTCCCTTGTCGGCCTTGCTTTACGTGTGCTATTGCCTGAGGGGCGCACGTGCATTTCTGCTTGTTGGTATGGTATCCTCAGTTACCACAAAATTGCTATTGACTGGTTTGCTTTTTCTGCTTTTTAACTGCGCTGCGCAGTTCTTGCTCTGCAAGCGGTTTTTTTAACTGCGCTGCGCAGTTCTTGCTCTGCACGTCCTTTTTTTTTTTTTTTTTTAACTGCGCTGCGCAGTTCTTGCTCTGCACGTCCTTTTTTTTTTTTTTTTTTTTTTTCTCAGTGACCAGACTGATGCCCCCGCTCGGCCAGGCTGGGGTCACGCAAGGTTTAAAAGCTAGAAAACACTTACTAATGGGAAATTTTCAAATGCTTTGGTCTTAATAAGCATGTTTAGCGTGAGATGCCCGATTTTGAAGCGTTTTATTCAAAGGAAATTCTAAATTTTCATGCGTCGAAAGAAAAATATATTTCAGCGGGCCAGAATCTGTGAATAAATACCATTACGTTGCTGTTAAAGAATGTGCTGACATGACAAGTTTCACTTTCGATCGGCTAGACCTCGAGTAACGTAATTTTTCAAAGCTATTATCAGCTACCTTTCAAATCTTTGCGAAGCCATTAATCTTTACTTACAAAATTCAGTGTGAAGTATTTTGAAGCGTTTGAATCGAAGACAATACTAAAATTTCACGCTTTAAAAAAATACGCTTCAGCGGGCAAGAATTTACATTTATTTACATTACTTTTGTGTCCTGGAATGTGCTGGCGTTAGCAAATTTTTACTTTCACAAGCTAAGGCACTGATCGGCAAAAATCACGCAATGCTCTGAAAGGTTTAAACCTGCTACAAACGGAAACTAAACAAATCCTCTGGTCTAAACTTAGCATGTTAAGCGTGAAATGTTCGACCTTTTAGCGTTATTTATTTTTGGAGCTGTGTCATCTATAGGATTTCTGAAATCTGATGGACAAACATGCCCTGACTTGCAAGGGTTATGTCATTGATAGATTAATTCCCCGGGGAATTCCCATTCAGCAAAACACAGGTCTAGTGTTCTTCTCAAATTTGATTTAATTATTTGCTCCAATATTCCATTTTCGGAGCTGGTTATTCAATCTTGAAACGGTAATTCAAGACAACACTGGATGCTGATTTAAACGATTTTTTTGTTTCACGGATCAGGATCGTGGGAATTAAATTTGGCCACCATTAGCATATAAGAAAAATGTTTAATTTCGGATGGAACTAGTCAACCATGAAATGTCACGCAAGCTGTTTTCTTACCATCTTGTTTGGGATCAATGGTCGTTTCTGGGAAACTGCCCACCTACCCCTCCCCTAACCTAACATTAACACTGACTTCTTTCTTTGGGCAAAATGTTAGGTTTGGGGAGGGGTAGGTGGGCAGTTTCCCAGAAACGACTACCCTTGTTTGTCAGTCGCAACATTGTTCGACGCAGGTAAAGGGGATAAAGGGAGGGAAGGGGTGCATTTTCTGTTCCCCCCACATGGCTCCCCTAAAGTGCTCACGAGACCAGCGCAGTTGTAAGCTCTAAGAGCTCTTGTTTTTTCTCAGTGACCAGACTGATGCCCCCGCTCGGCCAGGCTGGGGTCACGCAAGGTTTAAAAGCTAGAAAACACTTACTAATGGGAAATTTTCAAATGCTTTGGGCTTAATAAGCATGTTTAGCGTGAGATGTCCGATTTTGAAGCGTTTTATTCAAAGAAAAAACTAAAGTTTCATGCGTCGAAAGAAAAATATATTTCAGCGGGCCAGAATCTGTGAATAAATACCATTACGTTGATGTTAAAGAATGTGCTGACATGACAAGTTTCACTTTCGATCGGCTAGACATCGAGTCACGTAATGTAAAGCGAATCCTTTGGTCTTTACTTAACAAATATATTGTGAAGTATTTCTCTCTTAAGCGTAATCTATTTTTTGGCTGTGCCATTGAAAGGATTTTAGAGATAAAAAGAAAAATTCCCTTCACAAACATGCCTTGACTTGTAACGCTTACGTCATTCGGTAGGCTAGGGAAATTCCCAATACCATTACGTTGTTTTCAAAGAATGTGCTAGCTGACATGACAACTCTCACTTTGACAACTTTGCGTATCTTCTGATCTTTTTCTCTTTTTTTGTCTTTAGACCTCGAGTCACGTAATTTTTTAAAGCTATTATCAGCTACCTTTCAAATCTTTGCGAATCCTTTGGTCTTTACTTCAGAAATTCAGCATGAAGTATTTTGAAGCGTTAGAATCAAAGAAAATACTAAAATTTCATGCTTTAAAAGAAAAATAAGCTTTAGCGGGCAAGAACTTACATTTATTTACATTACGTTTGTGTCCTGGAATGTGCTGGCGTTGGCAAGTTTCACTTTCACAAGGCAGTGATCGGCAAGAATCACGCAATGCTCTGAAAGGTTTAAATCTGCCACAAACGGAAACTAAACAAATCCTCTGGTCTAAACTTAGCATGTTAAGTGTGAAATGTTTGACTTTTTAGCGTTATTTTTTTTTGGAGCTGTGTCATCTAGAGGATTTCTGAAATCTGATGGAAGACCACTGATACAAACCCTGACTTGCAAGGGTTACGTCATTGCTAAATTAATTCCCCGGGAATTCCCATTCAGCAAAACACAGGTCTAGTGTTTTTCTCAAATTTGATTTAATTATTTGCTCCAATATTCCATTTTCGGAGCTGGTTATTCAATCTTTAAACGGTAATTCAAGACAACACTGGATGCTGATTTAAATGATTTTTTTGTTTCACGGATCAGGATCGTGGGAATTAAATTTGGCCAGCATTAGCATATAAGAAAAATATTTAATTTCGGATGGAACTAGTCAACCATGAAATGTCACGCAAGGTGTTTTCCTACCATCTTGTTTGTCAGTCGCAACATTGTTCGACGCAGGTAAAGGGGATAAGGGGGGCGGCGCATTTTTTGTTCCCCCCACATGGCTCCCCTAAAGTGCTCACGAGACCAGCGCAGTTGTAAGCTCTAAGAGCTCTTGTTTTTTCTCAGTGACCAGACTGATGCCCCGCTCGGCCGGGCTCGGGTCACGCAAGGTTTAAAAGCTAGAAAAAACTTACCAATGGGAAATTTTCAAATGCTTTGGTCTTAATAAGCATGTTTAGCATGAAATGTCCGATTTTGAAGCGTTTTACTCAAAGAAATTTCTAAATTTTCATGCGTCAAAAGAAAAATATATATTTATTGTGAATAAATACCATTACGTTGGTGTAAAAGAATGTGCTGACATGACAAGTTTCACTTTCGATCGGCTAGACCTCGAGTCACGTAATTTTTCAAAGCTATTATCAGCTTCCTTTCAAATCTTTGCGAAGCCATTAATCTTTACTTACAAAATTCAGTGTGAAGTATTTTGAAAAGTTTGAATCGAAGAAAATACTAAAATTTCACGCTTTAAACAAATACGCTTTAGCGGGCAAGAATTTACATTTATTTACATTACGTTTGTGTCCTGGAATGTGCTGGCGTTAGCAAATTTTTACTTTCACAAGGCACTGATCGGCAAGAATCACGCAATGCTCTGAAAGGTTTAAATCTGCCACAAACGGAAACTAAACAAATCCTCTGGTCTAAACTTAGCATGTTAAGTGTGAAATGTTTGACTTTTTAGCGTTATTTTTTTTTTGGAGCTGTGTCATCTAGAGGATTTCTGAAATCTGATGGAAAACCACTGAGACAAACCCTGACTTGCAAGGGTTACGTCATTGCTAAATTAATTCCCCGGGGAATTCCCATTCAACAAAACACAGGTCTAGTGTTTTTCTCAAATTTGATTTAATTATTTGCTCCAATATTCCATTTTCGGAGCTGGTTATTCAATCTTTAAACCGTAATTCAAGACAACACTGGATGCTGATTTAAAAGATTTTTTTGTTTCACGGATCAGGATCGTGGGAATTAAATTTGGCCAGCATTAGCATATAAGAAAAATATTTAATTTCGGATGGAACTAGTCAACCATGAAATGTCACGCAAGGTGTTTTCCTACCATCTTGTTTGTCAGTCGCAACATTGTTCGACGCAGGTAAAGGGGATAAGGGGGGGCGGCGCATTTTTTGTTCCCCCCACATGGCTCCCCTAAAGTGCTCACGAGACCAGCGCAGTTGTAAGCTCAAAGAGCTCTTGTTTTTTTCTTTTTTTTCTTTCTGTTTTCATGTCTTGACTTCGTAGAAAAACCTTGTTTTGGAATTGAATATTTAAAAAATCTTAGAGTAGGATTGGAATAAACACTAAGAGAGTACAGTGTAAAACCAACTTTAATGAATTCCTTGGATAAATCGTTATGCCTTTAAGCTTAATGTCATTCGTATTGTAAAAGGTACTTAACATTTGCTACCTAAGTATTTTTCTGTCCTGCTTTATTTCTTGTCCTTGCCAAGTTTACATTTTAAAAATTAAATCATGAATCGTTCCCATTTTCTCTGTTATTTTTTATTTATTTTATAACTTCACACAAGAACCTTGTTCTGTAAGAGAACATATCACAAAGCCTTGAAGGGGGCATATGTGATTGGAAAAAAGTAAACACCATCAACCCGCTTATGATAATTTGTTAAAACCAATTTGAATAAATTCCTCACACGTTTATAATTTGTCCATTTGTGTAAGATACTCATCAGTCGCTTGGTATAATATAATGACAAATGACATCCGAAAAATCCTACTTGCCAATCTTTTTTCATTGACTACCAAACCATCCTTTTCTGGCCTACTTCGTTGTGTTCTATTGGTCACGTTGTTATGTTTAGAAACGAATTGATCTCGAAACTGGTATTAATTCGTGCAGCTCGTCCCTATCAAATTAGGTTGTTTTAGGGGCAGAGCTCCAGCGCGCGAATCGCACCATTGGAGCACCATGGGTAACGACATTAGGTAAACCCATGAAGCCCAAAAAATTTAAGTACCGGTAAACGTACGCGCACCCGCGCCTACAGACTCTCGGGGAGGGTGTGGGGAGCCACAGGGCAACCGAAGCGGGGGGAGGAAGGGGGAGGAGAATGTCATCTTATCATATCTTTACGAACATTAACATGGGTTTGCATGTTTAATATTGGACATCCATGTTACGTTTCTGGAAAGAACATCGAATGACAACTCCAACTGTATGAAAAAATAGCAGGACAGTGATAGAGCAAATACGTTATCTTTTGTGAAAAATTTGTCAATTGTCTTCTGCTGTCTTCATGGTAACTTGGGGGTTTACAATTCTTGTACGCACAAAACATTTAAAAATGGCGTTTAGAAAAAGGCGACAAAGCCTGGAAAATTCAAAGTGTAACACTTCAAATGTGTATTTCTATTTCGTTTTTTTAGTGACGGGATGCTCTCTTGTCAAAGCTAGGTAGTCTAGGTTTAGGGCAGGGATAAATAAAAGCGCGAACGAAACTGGCTTTAAGTTTTCATGTAATGATAACACTTTAAACACATCATCGGTTGCATAAGATCCTTAATTTTTAAATATCCATTTGTCTTTATTCAATACAATGATCTTCTTTCGTCATCAACCACATAGCATGAGTGCATCTCTTGCTAATCTTGCTATCAGCAAATATTACATCAAAACATTAATGCACGTTCTGAGAGTAATACAAAACAACAGTCGGAAAGTCATTGTTGAATCTGTTCAAACCCATTTATTGCCCAACACCTTACTGGATCCCCTTGTGGAAAACGGATTGGATTATGGCTCCACCACCACAACTCCGCCATGAACGCCATCTTTAAACTGGGACCACCAGTTCACTGATCCTTGGGTGACATGGCAATTGCTGTACTGGGCAGCTATATCACTTTCGGAGAGTACTTCGCCCCAGACATTCACCTCTGTCAATTCGCCAACAAAAGATTGGTCTGTGTTGAAGCCTCCTCCAAGGGTGTCCTGGTCCTGTCCGATCACGGTGGTACCTCCAAAACGTATCTTACCGCCCTTATTGAGGCCTGAACCACTGCCTTCAAGCACACCATCCTTGTAGAACTTATAGTCTCCGTTGGCGCTGCTCCATGTGAAGCAGACATGATTCCATTTACCATAGTCAAGTGCAACTCCAGCATACCTTAAAGAAGCATTTGTAATATTTTAAGGGCACCTTAACTTGTTCAAAAGACTTTTAGTAAGGAACAAGTGAACAAAGGATAAAGAATTTCTTTAGCAAATTCACCATTAATAATAATGCGAAGGTGTCAGTACCTTACAGTGTTATCGAAATAAACATTTATTTGGGGGTTGTACAAAGCAACAACGCATTTCCCGCCAGTGTTTCGGCCACATTGTAGCTGTATACGCACTCGTTCATAGCATATACACCGGAAGGTTTGTTGTCATCAGTGTCTTTTGCAAAAAAGCACACTGTAGCTGCCTCCAGATCATACATGATCGAGTTTTCTTTTATTGCGTAATCTGTGGTGGTGTGCTCTTGAAAAATCATTCGGTACTCTGCAAGGGAACGTTACGATGCAATCAATATAACAATAGAGTTAAATCCCTAGGGTGTAAAACTTTTTCAACCCGCGACTTTGGCTCATTTAAAAGTAATCTCTGAGAAGGGCCAGAAACATAATGTATTGACGCCCAAGACCACTGGCAATGGGCGGATGGGTCGATGGCATAGGCGTACGGGCGTCTTCGGTCCTGGGGGGGGGGGGGGTGGGGGGCACCTTTTTGCCCGAAACAAAAATTGGCACAGGTTGAAAGCCGAATAAAAAGGCATATAAAATGGAAAATAAAACGTGTATTGAAACAGCTGTGTACAAACTTCGCCTGCTTGCTTTAGTTCTTTAATTAATTTCGTGGCGTTGTCCGAAGGTGTCAATCCACTGAATCCTTTTTCGGAAAAATTTTATTTATTCAGACACTCTAGTTTAGCAAAACGTAAGTTAATTTTGGGGAGCCAATTTACATTGTTTTCACCTCATTTGAAAGAAATACAAAAGCGTGTAAAACAATTGGTTTTAAAACATTTCGTTAAAAGTTTTAAGTTAGCCTTGAGAACTAAACATTTGAGTCGAAAGCATTAGCTTCATCACATTTATAACAGCTTGTTTCAAGATCTTCCACTAAATCCATCGTGCACAAACCTCAAGCCATGGAAAAGCTGATTGCAACTGAATCAAACTGAGGAGGCAACAAGAATTTGCGAGAAAAATCGAACATGATTTTAGCAATTTGCGGGAGGAAACGAAAGCAGATGAATGAGAAATTTGGACTTTTGAACCACAAAGTTTGGCATATTTCCAATACTTTTGCTGTAATTCTTTTTGAACGTAATGTTGTCTAGACTTTTCGGCTTATTTTCTATTTTTCTCTAGGCTTGTTGCCCGAATTCTAAGCATTTTGCCCGAAAAATTTTGGCACGGGGGGAGCTGCAGCCCCCCTCTCCCACCCGCCTCGTACGCCTATGGTCAATGGAGCAAACGATCTTCAAGGCTGGATTTCAGCACTTATTGAAAATATGTAATCTGAAGTTACAAATAATTTCGAAATCACACAATACTACGATTGAATCTCTTCGGCAAAAATGACACATAGTTATAGCAAAAAACTGAACACAGAAAAATACTCACATTGTCCGGCCGTGAAAAAACACATTCCCACGCGCTAAAAAATCGGCACGGCACGGCAAATTTTTGGCACCGTGACCAAACCATTTCGGCACGGCACTACCCATTTACACGACCAAAACAAGAAAGTTTTCTCCTGCTAGGCACGGTACCAATTTTCATATCGGCGCCCCTACTTCCATCGGTTTTCTTCCCGAGAAGTGGCAGAAAAATGTTTTGCTGTGATTGCTCATCGTGCTTTCAGTGAAAAACGGGAATTTTATCGGAAAGGAACGAGTTGTCGACCATTCAACATATTCAAGAAAGTTCAGGGGCAAAACAAATAGACATTTGAAAGGATTTGAAAGGAGTTGACGAAATCAGAAGAAGAAGATTGAAAAATAAATGGCTCTTTGTAGTAATGATGTAAGTGGCTATCACACGGCGGTTTTTTTTAGAGCGGTTGCTTTCTCTTATTTTCTTCCTGGGTGGCATTCTCATCCCCCAGAACTTCTCTTTTTTGTACTCTATTCGTCTCTTAGGGCGAGAATGACGCAGGTGCCACCATTTTCGTGCAAACAACGCATGCGTCACACTTGTTTTCGGCACGGTGCCTCGATTAACCCGTGCCGAGACTACCTCCTAGAGGTAGTCTCGGCACCCCCAAAAAATTGGGCACTGGTGCCACATTTTTTTGGGGACCGGTACGTTTACACGTCGATAATTGGGAGTGCCGTACCCAAAAATTGTCAGCTAGGTGCCAAAAATTTGCCGTGCCTTGCCGATTTTTTGCGCGTGTAAATGGGGTTTAAATCTCACTACCTTTTAAAACCTTGTGAATAAAACATTCCTAGCCTTCGCTACCACGACGTATGACAAACGTGTTCGACATAAAAGATTACATAACAAACGATCCATAGTGCTTTGCGGCCCTTTCTAAGCTAGTGTGCAGTCCATTTAGTTTAGGTAACATAACACTCACTTCTGTGTTGCAATTATCATAATTTGATAAGGCAGTTGTAAAAGAATTATTACGATGGTAAGCGATATATCTTAAACAGTGCAGGTGACGAGTCGGTGGTGCTTAAATAAAACTTGATAGAAAACCATTAAAATTTGTCTCGGCTCGAAATAAAAAAAATTTAAGTCATCAGTTAAAAAATTTTTAAATGTCAGTTTGAGATTTTTGCCTTAACAGAGTTCTTCCTTGAGTTTCTGTAATTCCTCTTTATATAGATGGGAAGATTGAAAATTTGTTTTCTTGATAGAATTTTCAGCTATTTTGTTGTTATAAAGCTCTAAAACAGTTTGCAGTTGCAGACACCATACAGACATAGCAGCATCTCGGGTGATACGGTGATTGAAGTGTTGCTAGTCAGCAAGAAATTAACGTGAACGTTTCAATGGTTTCTAGTTCTGATTGGCTGGCTATGTTCTGTTTTTTTTTTCTGATTGGATCAGGGCAGAAGATTAAAATATATTTCATCCCGTTAAAGATTCTATTTTAAAACTGCAAAGTACTCCACAATATATACCCGACGAAATTACACTCTTTTTTTATAAGAATACAGTTTTTCCGACCCAGGCTGGATATTCTTATTTTTCTGCCGATTTTAGGCTTAAAATATTCTTATGAACATTCTTAGAAAATACCGTTTGACATTTCCGTTTTAGCAAGGGTAGCAAGTATTGGGTAATCAATTACAAGTGTTTGGTGTTCAGATCTGTATCGTGTTACATTGTGCACGTGCTCCATCGCTTTTCGTTGCAGCCAGCAGCAAGATCAAGATGTCAGATAACACTTGGCCGTTTGGCTTTAAACAAAGCATTCCTCACAGTGATACAATGATGCAACGGAAGGAAATGAAAACACCTGATTTTGTTTCAACTAAAAATATATTTAATTGTATTGTATTTACAAATTTTCAACTCAAAATTATATTCTTTTCAAAATCTCAGCCTCGGGTTTATTCTTAAGATATTCTTAAAAAATCGCAAATTTCAGCCTCGATATTCTTATAAACTAGATTCTTATATAAAAAAAGAGTGTATTATAATTATGAGATTTGCAAAAGTTAGCTACCTTATTGGCAGACACTTTACATGAACTAATTTAGTTTGATTGTTAAGCACGATAGTGTGAAAAATAAATTGTCTAAATTTGAAACGGCAGACGTAGACTGTGTAAAGTGCGTTTTGTTAGCTTACCATTAGAAGGAGTGCAAGAATCGGTGGTATCCATCACAGAAACGAACAAAACCACGAGCAGGAAAGTGGTACAAGCGAACTTCATTTCTCTTCAATATTTATGGAGCTGATAAAAAAAATTATAAAAGCAGTGATATCAGATTCAACATGTGTAAAAAAAAAGTAGACTTTGATACCTGCATCAACATTCTATTTCAGGACTCAGAAATAACTTCGCCGGAACCTTCATAATAACTGAATCAATTTAGATCATCATTTAGTTATACAGAACAGGTATAGAGCTGAAAAATGCTCGTTGTAACGATCTTTTTTATGAAACCTTTTATGCGCGCGCTGCCCCGTCAGAAAGGCAAAACGCCAGGAGCTGGATTGGCTAAGAAATAGAACTTTTTTGCTACGATAAACTTCTAGCCACCATATTTTGGGTTCTTGGAGTAAGTGCCTAGCCCGTTTCGCCGGATTTGCTTCAGTTTTCATCGGTATTCCAGCCTGCTAATCTGAATGAACGACTGAAAGCGAGTTTTTTCAAGAAGCAAGGCTTGAATCTAGACATAGCAAAAGGTAATTCAATAGTGTTACGTTTCACTGAAGAAGGAAGTAACTCTTCAAGTTTATGAGCGTCCGGCTTTTAATTCATTGCGTTATTTATATGACTTTGTCCGCCATGCCTCAGACTTAAACATTTAGATAAACGTGAGTATCATAATTTTCCTCTGTGAGCAAGCGTGCCATTCGCTGTTTAAAAAACCTTTTTCTTCTTTTTTTCCCCTTAAAAAATGTGGCAGTTTGCTTAAACGTACTACATGCAAGAACTAGCAAGTCATGGGACACCTCTTTGAAATTTTGAAAGGCTTATTTCTCTTGGGTTCACTGAAAATTTTTGTACAGAATCAACAAAAACAGTAATTATGAAAGGTTATTGCTTCCACTCGCTAAACGAACAAAAAATCATAATGTATAAGAATAGACAGCAACAAAGAAGATACATAGACGGCCAAAAAAACATAATTTTTTTAAGCAAAGCGTCCAACCTAACTCGCTTCATCAGTCTTCATTGATACATCTAAAATAAAACCATTGTATTATTACTTGTTTTAATTCCTACCTTTTCCTTTGAGCTTGGTTCAACTGGTCAGAGCCGAAGTGGGAGCAAGTGCCTTCCTCGTGTACTCACTGAAAATGGCGAGAGTGTCTCTGAAATGTGCACAATAAGTAGGCGCTATTGCGTAAGGCACGTGGCGCCCTGCGTGGAACACAAATGACCGTAAACGAAAATTCCTACTTGTTAGAATAGTTTCATTGACTACCAAACCATTATTGTCCAGCGTACATTATATATTGTCTCGGCCAAGTTTACTCATTACCGTGTCTACTATTTTTCATAGTTTTACTTCTCCAAAGAACCATATTCTGGGACTAAAAAAATACTTACAAAAAGACTTGCTGGAGATTTTCAAAGGCAAGTCGAAGTGGTAAATCAATTCAACTCCTTAAAACAGCCCCTTGTCGGCCTTGGTTTACGTGTGCTATTGCCTGAGGGGCGCACTTGCATTCCTGCGTTTTGGTGTGGTTTCATTGACCACCATTTTGCTATTGACTTTTTTAAATTTTTTCGTAGAATAACCTTATTTTGGAACTAAATGTTTAGCAAACCCGGCTTAAGCCCTGGCCAAAAGGCAACGCAAGTGGGCGCAAGTTGTCCCAAGTTGAACTTCCGTGCAGGCTTGGATTAGGTGGTCAAATGGACTCGCAAGTTTACTTGCAGGTGCACGCAAGTTATGCTATTGCGCGCGCTGCAGTTCAGTACTTGAAGTAACCTTAATTTAAGACTTGCGTTGACTTGCGTTGGGAAGCCAAACGGTGAAAGCTTGCTCCAACTTGCATGTAAATTTGATCTCGACCAAAGTGAACGCAAGTCATCGCTAATCAACGCAAGTGTCCGCAATTCCTGGCCAAACGGAAACACAAATGACATGAAAATTCCTTCTTAGGACATCCCAATAAAATACTTCGTTTCCTATCGCCCCGTCTCTTGTGATGGTGGGTCGGTCGGTCGGGCAAAAAACAAAATGAACACTTGAAAAGTTCTGGGTTCCAGAAAAGGCCGGGCTGCTAAGTAAGAAAGCCTGATTACAAAGTCAACTCGAAAACATCGCCTTTTCGTTCGTTATTCCTTAACAGTCTTTTAATAACGTAGTATCGATGTTTTTTAAAGACAAAGACATCACATCATACCAATTGTTGTTAATAAAACAAGATCGTGTGCTTGAAAATTGAAGTACTTGCTTCTTTGACTAGTGAATCTGGAATTTTTTTTACTTTCCGAAAAAAATGGGTCGGTCGGGCGATGGGAAACGAAAGATTTTATTGGGATGACCTTATCAACCTTGTTTCATTGGCTACCTAGTCATCCTTTTCTTGTCTTTTTCTTGGTCAAATTTTTATATTTTCCATCTTACTAATCTTTAGACTGGTGAGCTGTTAATCCAGTTTGTCCCTATCAATTTACATTGTTTTACGACAGACTTGCGTTGGGTGGCAAAACAGACTCGCGAGTTTACTCGCAAGTGCACGCAAGTTATGCTATAGTACGCGCTGTAATTCAGTACTTGAAGCAAACAGCAAGACTTGCGTTGACTTGAGTTGGGTGGACAAACCTTAAAAGCTTGCTCCGATGTGCATGTAAATTTGATCTCGACCAAAGTGAACGCAAGTCATCGCAAATCAACGCACGTGCCCCCAAGACATGGCCAAACGGAAATGCAAGTGGACGCAAGTTAAAAACTTGCGTCTGCGTTTGGCCTGGACTTTAGAGGGAGATTGAAGTAAGAGACGTGTAAAATCAACTATATATAACTGATCCCGTGGATAATTCTTTATTCTCTTTCAAATGCCTATTGTCATCTGTATTGTGTGAAGTACTTAGCAGTTTCTTTGGGCACAAGTTGGTTACAATTTCGTTAAGTGATTACTAAAGCGTTATTGTCTGGCGTGCTTTACTTCTTGCCTAACATCGTTCCAATTTCCTTTTTTCATAATTTTTTTTTACAAAAGAGCCTTGTTCTGGAAGTGAACATATCACAAAGCCTTGAAGGTGGCATGTCTGATTGGAAAAAAAGTAAAAACCAATAACGCGTTCATAATTTGTTTTATTGTGTAAGATACTTAGCAGTCGCTTTGAACATAAATAACATACGAAAATTCCTACTTGTCAACCTTGTTTCATTGACTACCAAATCATCGTTTTCTGAGCTGCTGGCCAAGTTGTTACATTTTCAAACTTATTGGTCTCGAAACTGGTGAGCTGTTAATCAGGTTTGTCCCTATCAATTTACATTGTTTTACCTTACATCAAAGGCCAAACTGAACCTCTCTAACAAAAACAATGGAATTCAAATCACCGGCGGAATTACAAACAAATGTTGTTTTTAAAATCCCATGGGCCGACTGTTCTTGAAGCTATATTGGTGAAACCGAAAGATGCTTGCAAACAATGATAAAAAACGGCATATCAGAAACACTAAAACAGCCCGGCACAGTTATCAGATTTGATAACCACGGCCAAAACAAACCATTAGCCAATCAACCCCCAAGTTTGAGCTCATGTGACATGTTATCATGGCATGTTCTCATTTTAATATGGCGGCCATTTCAAGAAAGCTTGTTTATACGGCTCTCAGTTAAATGCGATTCAAATTGTACACTAAATTAAAGATAAAAAAGTCTAGATTTGAATTTCCTCTTGGCCGCATGCATTTACGTTTAAATTCTTGTCGAAAATAACAGACAAAACATAGTTAGATTAGGTCATCGAATGCGCGCGGTCTTAGATCTTAGGTCTTAGGTTTCCGGACATCCGGAGTTTAGTGATATTAACACGTGTTAGCATCGCATTACATTGTACATTCGCTTATCGCTGTTTAGTTCGATCGTTTAGCTGTTTAGCTGTTTTTCGTTTTTTCACCGACTTCTAGCCGCTCATCTCAACGAAATGTCCTCGAAAACAAAAGCAAAACGTAAAAATAAGTGCCCCGGTTGCGGAACACCGAAAGATATTCACGATTTCGCAGCAATGGGCAAACACTGCGAAGGTCCCGATGATCCAGATCCTGCCAACGACGACAACATTGAAAAGTCACCCGTCGAAGAAGAAGAAACACTCGCTCCTGTTCCTGTTCCTGGCGATAAGCAAGACGCGTTGCTTCAAGCGATACGAGCGTTGTCGAGCCAAGTTGAGGCGCTACAACTCGAACAAAAAACACTACGCGACACGGTCACCGACATCAAAGCAAGCAAAGAAAAAATTGGGGGCGGTGCCTCAACACAAGAAACGTCCGCTCGCGCCGACAAAAACAACAGCGACTCCACAGTTCAGAAGGAGCTTCAACTCCCATCTGGCCAAAACAACGCCTCCGGCCATGTAGTTTCAGGTACGCTACTTAAAGCCGTTAAAGCCGGCGCTTATGTTGATTTTGTTGATCTTCTCCCACGCAAAGTTAAGCCCGAAACATGTGGCGACGTCCTGGAACCGGAGTAAAAAAAAGCGAACCAAAATAGAGGCGTGGAACATTTATGAAGCGCTCGTGCTCGATGTCGAACCGCTTCGTTACAAGGAACTCGCCCGCTACCGGGATGTTATTCAAAAGGCTAACAGGAAATTCGTGTGGAGCGCCGTTTACAATTATGATGTGCAGTTTCGCCTCAGCTTAACCATCAATACCTCTGCACGCTTCGACACCGTCGACACGACGTTGTACACGACAATCCTCGACTCGTCCGCCGTCAGGAAGGAAGGCATCTCCTGCCAGCGTTGTAAATCGCCGAATCATTTGGTGCGTGATTGTCTTTTTCGTGCGAAAACCGCGTTGGAGGAAAATCAAAGCGCGAAGAAAATCAGCCCTCGCACGCGCCCAGACTCAGGTCAGCAAACCTACACCTGGAAATACGAGAAATGGTTCACCAGCAACGGCAAAGAAGGCTGCAATCTTTTCCAGCGGAATTCCTGCCAACAAGGAACTGAATGCAAGCGCGCCCACGTTTGCAAGGCTTGCCGGGGGGAGCACTCTCTGGCCGATTGTAAATACGTTACCGGACATTAATTCGCCTTTTAACATTGATACCTGGACGGACTGCTTATCACGCTACCCTGATCAAACGCTCGCCAATGATTTATTGCACGATATTCATTCCGGAGTAAACATCGGTTTTTCCGGAAACCGTTACAGCCAGATCTATGATAACCATTTATCAGCTACAACAAAAAAACCCCGAGGCGGTGGCGAGGGAGTTGGAACGCGAACTTTCTCTTAATCGTAAAATTGGTCCTTTTCTTACACCGCCCTTTGCTAACTTTGTCGGATCGCCGATGGGCGCTATTCCTAAAAAGCGCTCGATGCCTGCGAAATGGCGCATAATTCACGATTTATCATGGCCCGCCGCTCACTCTATCAACGATGGTATTCCCAAAGAACTGTTCTCTTGTACCTACGACACACTTGACCACGCGATCTCGCAACTTAAACTCCATGGACAAGGTGCATTAATGAGTAAACTTGATTTATCTGATGCCTTTCGACACATTTTAGTGCGTCGCGAGGACTGGGAGCTGCTCGGATCCACATGGCCCATTGATATTAATGGAACACTTACCACTGCTTACTTTGTTGATGCCTTCTTACCCTTTGGATTACGCAGCTCTCCCGCGCTCTTCCTCAAGTACGTGGATATCTTATCGTTCACCATGCGTGATCGTGGGGCCAGACCCGTTTGGAACTATCTGGACGATTTCTGGACATGTGGACCCCCTGCCCCAGATCCCCTCTGCCAAAACAACTTAGATATCATGCTCAACACCTGTGCGGATCTCGGCTTCAATTCAAATCCTGCAAAGACTGTTGTTCCATGTACAACCCTGGAACTGCTGGGAATCGAACTCGATAGCGTTGCTCAAGAGGCGCGCATTTCACAGACTCGACTTGATGAGACCCTCGATTTACTTCGGACATGGCAAACCAAAGCCTCTTGCACAAAGAGACAGCTCCAGTCATTGATTGGAAAACTGAACTTCATCTGCTCGGTATGCAGACCAGGCAGAACGTTTCTTCGACGAAGGATCGAACTTTTGTCGAAAGGGTCCCACCCGAGTCATCATATCCGTCTCAATAAACGGTTTTTCAAAGACATAGAATGGTGGTTGGCATTTCTCTCTGACTGGAATGGTCGCAGTATGTTCTACGATGAACAGTGGCTCAGTAATGTGTGCCTAGATCTGTTTACTGATGCCTGTGCTGAGTCTTTTGGAGCGTTATTCGGCACCTCTTGGCTCTGCGCAACCTTTCATGACGTCGGTATTCCCACTCGTCGCTCCATAACGTACAAAGAACTTTACGCCATCACCATGGCAATCACCGTGTGGGCTCCCTCGCTAGCCTCACAAAGTGTTTTGTTTCATTGTGACAATCAATCAGTCGTACGCATTCTGGCCTCTGGTTCCAGCAAGTGTCGCCACATTATGTCCCTCGTTCGTTATCTTTTCTTTATCTGCTCCAAGTTTATCATTGTATTAAAGGCTGTACACATCCCTGGGATACTAAATTCCGCTTCTGATGCCTTATCTCGATTACAGGTTCAACGCTTTCGCAAGTTAGTTCCCGACGCGGACCTCATGCCGACGCCAGTCCTTCCGCTGAACTTGGCCGACTTCAAGTGAAGGCTAACTACTATTTCCATAAAGGCTTAGCTGACAATACCCATCGCACATACAGTTCTGCACAACGCCAGTACCTCACGTTTTGCGACACGCATCAGTTGACTGCCATTCCCGCATCCGAAGAAACACTCTCCTTATTCGTCGCCTCCTTAGCTGACCGTTTAAAACCACAGTCTATTAAAGTGTACCTCGCCGGCATACGTGCGCTACACATCAGTCACGGATTTCAAAATCCTCTAACTAACACTATTAAGCTAAAACAAACATTGAGAGGAATCGAACGCGAACACTCCAGTCCAGCCAAACAGAAACTACCGATAACCTTTGACCTTCTGTGCCGACTTCAATATTTAATCGACCCACACTCCGACGACGATGCTGTCTACTGGGCGGCCATGACCACCGCCCATTTTCTACTCCTACGCGCAGGGGAATTTACAATCACAAACAAAACTTCTTATGATGTCGAAACCTTACTCCGCCTACAGGATGTCAACTTTCACATCACGCAAACTGGTGACGAATATGTAGCTCTACATCTTCGAAAATCTAAGACAGATCAGCAACACCGTGGAGTGGTACTATATGCTGGTCACGCTCTCCACGCCGTTTGTGCAGTCTGCGCTTTAAAGACAAATCTTAAGATTCAATATGCTCGCCCACGTTCCACCCCAAGCGACCCATTGTTCCAACTGTCCTCTGGATTCCCACTCTCCCATAGTGATCTGACCACTTTCCTTTCAATGCTACTCCGACTTGTGGGGTTAGACCCCCAACATTACAGTGGACACAGTTTTCGCATTGGTGGTGCCACGTCTGCGACCATCGCCGGACTGAACGATTATGAGATTAAACTGCTTGGTCGCTGATCCTCAGACTGCTATAAAAGATACATTCGCTCTCCCTTAAGTCTCTTCCTGAACGTTGCTCCTCGCATTGCTAGGACTAAGGACATTCCTTACCAATATGCCTCTCCCTACCACTCTAGCACTTAGTCTTATTGGGCCACCTTTTGGGCAGTTTGTTTTGTGTCCCAATATATGCATTACATTAAACTGCTCATTTGAGGCCCAAACCTGTGTGCTACTTTCTTGTGGTTAGGGTCAGGGGACATTAAGTGATATTAATATTGTTAATATAGTTTAATGAAGCCAACACGTGTTAGCATCGCATTACATTGTACATTCGCTTATCGCTGTTTAGTTCGATCGTTTAGCTGTTTCCCTACCCTCCCTACCCCCTAGCAGTTTGTTTTGTGTCCCAATATATGCATTACATTAAACTGCTCATTTGAGGCCCAAACCTGTGTGCTACTTTCTTGTGGTTAGGGGCAGGGGACATTAATTAGCTTTTATTGTATTCCCCTTGCTTGTAAAATAGTATTTCTCCAAATTTGTTGAGACTTTTTAATTTGTCCAAGTGCACTGGTACACCAATATAACCGTGAATGCCTTTATTTGAAGCAATTTCATCACCAACGCTGCTAATATTTATTAACTAAGACAAGAACGAAACCGATACAAAGCTAGAGAAATAAAAGATGCATTGTTTATTGAGTTGATACTCAGAACTTCTTCGTCTCAGTGCCTTCGGCGGTCAGTTGCTTCGATGATCTGTTGAATAAAGAAATATTTGGGTTAATAAGCGTGACAAGATCCTGAAGAGAAAAATATACCGTCTACCGCAGTCACGCGCTTCGAATTTACATAACAATTGTTCGGAGCCGATATGTTGAAGATTGAAAAGTAAATGTGTATTACTCGCTCTGAAAGCGTGTTGCGCGAAGAATAAGTTGAATAGATCTGTTACTCGTTCTGTAAGCGGATTGCACGAAGGATATATGTTGAACAGATGTGTATTACTCGTTCTGAAAGCGTGTATAACAAACAAAATAAAGCCCGCTCATTACAAATTCAAGGACTTTGTGACTACGTGCCGCGATAACAATTACTACCACTAAACGACTGTAGACGGTACCACTTCGCCCTCTAAACATAAGCAGTAAAGAAACAAACGAACGATTTTCTAGATCTGTATGCAAAATGAAAGAGATAAATATACCGTCTACCGCAGTAACGCAGTTCATGATATTACATAACAATTGTTCGAAGGATATGTCCAAGATTGGAAAGTAGATGTGTAGTACTCGTTCTGAAAGCGTGTTGCGCGATGGTTAAGTCGAATAAACAGATAAATGTGTATTACTCGTTCTGTAAGCGGGTTGCGCGAAGTAGAGGGCGAACTGAAAGCGTGTTTAACAAACAAAATAAAGCCCGCTCAAATTCCATTGCGCATACAGCGGCCATACTCTAAACACTCATAAATTCAAAGACTTCGTGACTGCGTGCCGCGATAGTGTTGCTCATACTTCGCTGATTTCACTGTCAACCACAAAAGGACTACGGACGGTAGCACTAAGCCCTCCAAACATAAGCAGTAAAGAAACAAACGAACGATTTTCTGTATGTGAAAATCCATTTTTTAGCCATTTAAGTCTACTCATTCTATAGAACGTACACTAGAAACACAAACAATTAAACATGGCGGTCAGAAGAGGAATCAGAGAGCAAATCACAAAACCATAGTGCCCTCGTACAATTCTTTGTGCCCTCGGATGAGCAAGCGATAAATCGAAAGAAAAATAACTGAAGAACACCGCATTTTTTCTACGTGTTCCACAAAAATGCGCAACTGACTTAAAATTGACGGCAAAGAATATAAACATACCTGGAATGAACTGTCATCCTCGAGCGATCTCTTCAAATCGTCAAACAAATACCCGCACAACTCACCACCGACGCTCGCCATTTTATGCACTTTTGAAGTTCATCTTTCTCTCAAGGTCATCGCGTAGAACTATGGGTAGAACACACGAACACAACCGAAAAATAGACGAACAAACGAGATATCCTCCGAAATCTCACCGAGTTGCGAAATGGCGCCATGTTGTGACGTCACGAGGTTATCAAATCTGATAACTGTGCGGGACTGTAAAACCTATAAAAAGGTTCTAACATTGCTTCACAAAAATTTTCGCGTTAGAACAACTTTGGAATCCTGGCACACAGCAATTACGAACGACGCTGACAATGACGCAAAACAGTTACCAAGACAATATTCAATTTTATTCTGAGCTTTATATTAGTATTTTCACTCGCACACTAGCATTTTTTGTTTTTATTGTAATTTCGCTTTTTCACACTTTAAGTATATATTACAACGTTCGCGCTTTTTATTCATTACTCGTTAAAGACTACAGACTGGTAGTCAAAAGCTTGTTTTATCTTACAATTTTAAACCAGAGAGCGCGTTTTAAATTTTACCCAGTAGAGTAAAAGTGTTTACTGTAAACGTTGTCCCGAGTGACATGGCCGAAATGAAAATCGCTGTTAAAAACCGATCGTAGCATGTACCGTCATGTATCACAGAAATATTTTACAATACAATTATCACTTGACTAAACTGAACATACACGGACCGACTTATAAGGCAAGTTGTTTAACTGACACGTTTCATTTTGTTTAATCCGAGTACTGAAACCTGCACATGACTTTGCTTTCTCTTCTTTCCTGTAGCCCACCGTTATAGCAAAGAAAGTTTTGTTCAAAGTTGTCTCGTCTAACCTATTATAGATTAAAAAATCACCGTTAAAATAGCTGTTTAAAATTGTTTCGTGTAGCATAACGTCTAACCATTTAAACAACTAATCATGTTTTGTCATTATTATGCAAAGAAACTCAAGCACTGGTTAACACAGAATACTGTACTGAACTTTTTTTATGAAATCAATGCAAACTGTTATTTCGTTTACTTTAGCGATATTTTTTTAAAAATCTTCCTTTTTTTCATTTCGGCACGCTTAAATTTTAACATACTTGCAGTTTATAACCTTGCATCTCCATCTGTTCGGTTAGAAAATTATAAATTGCAAGAGGTGAAGAAAAAAACTCGTTTGAAACACCTGTCTTGAACAGCAAACAAAGTGTGGTCTAGTGAGTAGTGACCGTGATAGCACAGTATTTAAACGTTAAAATACCGTAGCATTGCTCTTTTAAATCAAACTGAGGGAGTTCTTGTGTCTGATACAGAATAGATACATGGTAACTTGGGGGTTTAAAATTCTTGTACGCCCAAAACGTTTCAAAATTGCACTTTATATATCTTGTGCATTTAAAAAAAGGCGACGGAGCCTGAAAAATTTAAAGTGTACCGCTTCAATGTGCATTTCCATTTTGTTTTTCTAGCGACGGAATACTCTCTTGTTATAGTTAGGTTTAGGACAGGGATAAATAAAAACGCGAAGGAAACTGACTTAAAAGTTTTCATATTATGATAACACTTTATACACATCATCAGTTGCATAAGGATCCTTTATTTTAAATATTTCATTTTAATTCAATACAATGATTTTCTTTCGTCATCAACCACATAGCATGAGTGCATGTCACGCTAATCTTGCTACAGCAAATATTACATCAAAACATCAATGCACGTTTTGAGAGTAATACAAAACAACAGTCGGAAAGTCATTGTTGAATCTGTTTAAGCCCATTTATTGCCCAACACCTTACTGGATCCTCTTGTGGAAAACGGATTGGATCATGGCTCCACCACCACAACTCCGCCATGAACGCCATTTTTAAACTCAGACCACCAGGTTACTGATCCCTCGGTGACGAGGCAGTCGCTGTACTGGGCAACAATATCACTCTCAGAGAGAACAACGCCCCATACATTCACCTGTGTCACGTAACCGACAAAAGATTCGTCTTTTTGGAAGCCTCCTCCAAGGGAGTCCTGGTCCTGTCCGATGACTGTGGTACCTCCGGATTTGATTGTACCGCCTACATTAAAGCCTGTACCACTGCCTACGAGCAAACCATCCTTGTAGAACTGATAGTCTCCGTTGGTGTTGCTCCATGTGAAGCAGACATGGTTCCATTTGCCATAATCAAGACCGACATCAGCAATCCTTTTAAAAAGAGAAAAGAAATTGCAGGAGTAATAACTAGATAAAAAAAGGAGAACAATTTTAAGGGAAAGTTAATATTTATTGGAAAATTTATGCATTTTTATCTTTTTAGTTCACTATTTCATGTACTGATTACTTTTGAAAACTGAAGCGATATTTCAGTATCACTTCGTTATTCAGCGGAGAGATTTCCCTTAAGAGTATACAAGATTTTATTAAAAACTAGCAATGGTATATTGCAATTCTTGAGTTTTGATTGGTTGACAGACAATGGTATATGAGCTCATATACCATTCCCACAAAATGGTAGCCAATTTACGTTAACGAAAATAGCTGGGAAGCTCAAATATTGCAATTCTTAGGGCGTTTTTAATAAAACAATTATTCCACTCGCGCTTGTTGGATATGAGATAATAGATAGCCAACTCGGCGCGTATCGATGATTTATCAGTCTGGTGAGAAATGTTGAAAAAAATATTGTAAAAAATTAATGTTACTATTTTAAAAGCTATATTGTAAGTGAAGTTATGCCTTGTAACGTTGATTTTTGAATAAGTTTGGTTAGTGATTTGAAAAAACATATTAAAGTTAGGTAATAGTTAAGGTTAGACTTAACTTATTGTTAAGGTTATGCATGATAATGTTCAGCATTGTATGCAATTTAAGTATTGTAAGTAATGATGAAGATATAAATAAAAAGGTTTTGTGATGTTAAGAATAAATCCTTGATTTATCCTTTGATTGATAAAATAATCTTTCGCAAATTCACTATAGTTTTTTAAGCTGTTTTATGAGCAACAAAACTTGGCTTCATACTAGAAGCTAAGTTAGTTTCGAGTAAGCACTTGACTTAAGTGCACTTGAAATTCCTAAGTCGCAACTTCCAAAATCTGGCTTCTCACTTGATGACAAAGTATATTACTTGTGGTACAAGCTGTCAATCATCTTTAGAATCGTGACAACGCTGCACGCCGCTTTCATTTGGCTTCCATTTCCTTCAGGTCAAGTTCGTTCTTAAATGTGGTGTAGACCATACTTGGCGGCGTACTTCGGCTTCTTTGAACTACGAAAGTTTCCATGGTAACCAAGTAAGTACGTTTTACTCCTTTACACTCAGAGTAGGTTCCAAGTGAACTAAGATTATACTTACGAGCTCTAGTGTGAAGCCAAGTAAAGTAGTCAATACCTTTCAGTGCTACTGAACCAAACATTCAATTTGGGATATGTGCAAAGCAACGGCGAATTTCCCTGCGTTGTTGCAGGGTATGCGCTGTATACGCATCCGCTCACGTCCCCACCGGAAGGTTTGTTGTCATCAGTGTCTTTTGCAAAAAGGCACACTGTAGTAGCATGCAGATCATACACATCAGAGTTGTTTTTTATCGCGTAATCTGTGGTGGTGTGCTCTTTAAAAAACATTTGGTACTCTGCGGAAAGAGAACGTTTCGATGTAATTATTTATATAACCATAGAGAACATTTCGATGTAATATAACCTCAGACCCGGGGGTTTATGATCTAGAGTGTAAATAAGCTTTCAAACAGACTTAATTTGACACATTTAAAATGAGCTCTGAGAATTAAGGTCCTTATACACATTGGGTTCTTGTTTGAGTTTCTGTAATCCCTTTTCATCTAGATGATAAGATTGACAATTTCTTTTGGTGGTTGAGTTTTCAGCTATTTAATCGTTAAAAAGCTGAAAACAGTTGAAAGACAACCAAACAGACATAGCAGCGGCTCATGTGAAACGGTGCTTGAAATGCTGCCAGCCAGCGAGGAGAAATAAGCGGGAACAGTTGAATGAATTCCAGTTCTGATTTGTTAGTCATGTCTCTTTTTTTTCTGATTGGATCAGGGCAGCCGATTAAAATATTTTTCAGTGCCCTATTTTTTTCGTTTTCACACGCAAAACACTACTCCACAATGCTCCATAAAATTATTATAATTATGAGATTTGAACAATTGCCTTGTTCCCGCTTGGTTAGAAAGGGTTAGTAATGCTGATAGCCTTTATTTAAACACGATAGTTTTAAACTGAGCTCCAACCTTGTGGGTCGTGTGAAAAATATATTGTTGAAATTTAAAAATTGAGACGTAGACAATGTAATGTGCGTCTTGTTTAGCTTACGATTAGGAAAAGAGCAGACGAAGTTTACCCGAAGTATTCCGAAGACAAACCGAGGAGTTAAAAAGCGTGCCTCTCCGCCGAATTACTGTTTATAATGCGTCTTCTTGGCTTACCTTGAGTAGGATTGCACTCCGCCGCTTTAGACAGCTTTCTCCCTTTTCCTCCCTTTCTCCCTTTCCTTTTTCTGGCATCTAACGCAGAAACGAGCAAAAGTATGAGCAGGAAAGTGGTCCAGACGAACTTCATTTCTCCTCAATATCTATGGAGCTGATAAAGAAAAAAAAAATTATAAAAGCAATGATTTAATTTAAATTCAACACACGTGAAGGAATAAGCATTTGATACCAGAAAGAACTTCGCTGGAACCTTAACCATTATTGTTTTTATAAATCCGCTAATGTGCACGCCGCCACGTCAGCACTAGGCAAAACGCGGAGTGCTTGATTGGCTATGAAAGAGAACTTGTTTTGCGGGTTGTTGATTCAGAAGTACCGGCCTTGGTATAACACATAAAAGCTAATTCAATAGTATTACGTGTCACTGAATAAGGAGTAACTCTGCAAGTTTAGGTTCTTTCAGGTTTTTTCCTTCTTTTAGAATTTTGATCGCGATGCCTCATTCTTAAACATTTAGATTTGAACGTATCAGTATTTTGCTCTATTACCAAACGTTTTGCCAAATACCTTTTTTTTCTTTTTTATCCGTAAACAGATTTGAAGCAGTCTGCTTAAACATACTACATGAAGCATTAAGTCACAATCGACCAAAAACAGTTCTGAAAGGTTATTACTTCCACTCAATCGAACCCTTATGAACGTTAAAAAAACTAAACATAATGTAGACGCATAGACCGGCTACAAAGAAGACGCATAAACGGCCAAGAAAATATAAATTCTTTAGGGAAAGTGTCCAAATGAACTCGCCTCATTGGTCTTCATTGATATATCTATAATAAAACTATTGTATTGTTACTTGTTTTAATTCGTACCTTTTCCTTTGAGCTTGGTTCAACGGGTCAGAGCCGATGTGGAAGCAAGTGCCTTCTTCGTGTACTCACTGAAAATGGCGAGAGTGGCTCTGAAATGTGCACAATAAATAGGCGCTATTGCATCAGGCACGTGGCAGCCTCGTGCAGGGAACATAAATGACACAAAAACAAAATTCCTACCTGTTATTGTAGTTTCATTGACTACCAAACCGTTATCGTGCAGCGTACATTGTTTATTGTCTCCGCCAAGTTCACATTGTTACCATGTTTACTATTTTTCATAGTTTCACCTCTCAAAAGAACTAAGTTCTAAGTTTAAAAATTTAACAAAGCCTTGTATGAGAATCAGATAGGCGATTCGAGGTAACACTTCGATTCACCTCCTTAAAAATATGTTCCTTATCGGCCTTGCATTCCTACCCGTTGAAATGGTTTCATTGACTACCAAACCATTAAGGTCTGGCTTATCGTCTCGGCCAAATTCATATTGTTATCATGTCTACTATTTTTCTTTTTTTTTTCACCTTTCAAAAGAACCTTGTTTTTAAGAGTAAAAATTTAACAAAGTCTTGAAGAAGAATTAGTAAGTCAAGGTGTTAAGTCATTTTAACTGCTTAAATCAGTTTCTTATCGGCCTTGCATGACGTGTACGTGCGTTCCTATTTGTTGGTATGGTTACACAAAACTGCTATTGTCCGGCTCGCTTTATTTCACATTTCGGCCAAGTTCAAATTTTAAAATTTTGTTCCCATTTCTATTTTCTTTTTTATATTTTGACTTTACAAAATAACCTTTTTGGGACAAAACATTTAACAAACTTTAGGAAGGGATTGAAATAAGTGACATATAAAACCACCATTAATCATTTTCTTGAATAATTATTAATGCTTTAATGAGGTACTAAGCAGTTTCTTGGAGCACAATTTTCGATTCAATTTTGTTTCGTTTACTACTAAAGCTTTATGGGCTTTTTATATTAGAGACGAGTTACCCGTCTAGACCAGCTTCGGCAAAAATTTTGTTGCTCGTCTGGTTATGCGTCTGTGGTATAAAGACAGGCACAAGACGCGTTACGCGTCTAGACAAGCTTCCTTTCGTTATCCGTCTTCCAAGACGCATTTCAAAAAGTAGCTCGTCTAGACGGGTAACTCGTCTCTAGTATAAAAACGCCCATTGCCTGTTGTGCATTATTTCTTGTCTATGCCAAGTTTACATTGTTAACAATTATATCACGCAACATGCAAGGTGTTAGTCACGGCAGTATACTTCGTTCCCAATTCCTTTTCTGTTTTGTTTTTCGTATATTTCACTTAATTTGCAAAAGAGGCTTGTTCTGGAAATGAACACTGCGTGCATAATATGTTCTATTGTGTAAGATACTTAGCAGTCGTTTGGAACACAAATTAATGACATACGAAAATTCCTACTTGTCAATTTTGTATCACTGACTACCAACCATCATGGATGACTACCAAAGCATTATTCATCAAACATCATTTTTCTGTTCTCTCGGCTAAGTTTTATATTTTCAAATTTACTGATCTTTCGACTGGTGAGCTGTCAATCCAAGTTGTCCATATCGCATTGGAACGCATTCATTCAGTATAGACCGGACTAGACAGTTTTAATCACGCGTTATGGGAAGTAAGAACCGCACCTGAAGGTTAGCTTGCTTTATTTTTTGTCTTTGCCAGGTTTACATTTAAAAACCTCATCACAAAAATTTCGAGGTGTTATTCAGGGCAGTACTTTATAGAAAACATTTCATCATTTCCTTGAATAATTCTTCTTGCTTTAATTCCTATTCATGCATATGCCCTACTGTGTAAGATATTAAGCAGTCACTTGGAACACAAATAACAGACGAAAATTCCTACTTGTCAATTTTGTTTCATTGACTACCAAACCATCACTTTTGACTAACAAAGCATTATCCATCAACTATTATTTTTCTGTACATGTTCTCTCGACCAAGTTTTATATTTTCAAACTTTTTGGTCTCGAAACTAGTGAGCTGTTAATCTAGTTGGTCCTTATCAATTTACATTGTTTTACGACTTTTTCACTTGACAAAAGGGCTTTGTTTTGGAAATCGCCTTGAAACGCATTCAGTAGACCGGACTAGACAGTTTGAATCACGCATCAGACGTAAGAATTGAACGAATGTGCTGGTTAGCTCGTTTTATTTTTTGTCGCTGCCAGGTTTTCAATTAAAAATTGCATCACGAAATTTGCGAGAGGTTATATTCAGGGCAGTACTACGTTTAGCTTTCTATTCTTTTCACATATCTTATTTTTATCTCACAGAAGAGACTTTTCTAAAATAAAGGCTAGAGCTTTGAATTATAATTTATACCCAAATTGATATTTCGTTAATTTAGCGATATTTGTCTTAAAATCTTTCTCCTTTTCATTTCGGCATGCTTATATTCTAATGCTCATATTGAAATCAAAACCTCTTAACAGGTGAATATGTATCAAATACCTGTTTAAAGCTCCTCAAACAAAGAGAAAATATGGTTACGGAAGAGGCTTTTTTTGATTTATTCCTTGGAGTTGAAATTTAAGCCTTAATACGCGATACAGCATCGATATATAAAGAGATTGGATTACTTAGATTAAAACCGCTATAAAATCACATCATGCTCGATGGAAACACTTATATGATAATTCCTGATAATAATGATAATACTGCGAACTTGATAGAATTGTCACGACAAGGTGACAAAACATGGCTAAAATAAATGTTCTTTTTATTCATCAATCATTCCAACTTGCTGTTTATTATGGACAATATATTACCTTGAATCTCTATCTGTTTAGGTTAAAAAAAATAGACATTGAAAGAGGTGAAGTTAATAACCAGTTGGGAACAAAAAGCAAACAAAGTGTGTTTTAGTGAGCGTGATTTTTGTTGATTTCAAGAACAGTATTAAACGTAAGCAGATTTTAAAATCGCCTTCAAGTTTGTGTAATATTCCGTTCTCTGATAACGTTTATAATTTAGGGAAAACGTATTTATTGTAAGTGACCTAAAATGTCGAGAGCTGTTGTTAAATAAAAAAATATACAACCTTGCAATTGTATCATCTCTCATTGAGAGACTGAATGCTTTATTTATTTGGATGCTTTACACTGAGAACATTTATCAAAACTTTTTTTTGGCAATATCAAGCACTCAGCTCAATTAAACGATTAAACATCTTTTACATCCAGTCTTCTGAAGATTGGAAACATTTTTGTTGAGTATTTATGAACACGAGCCGTTGTTTTATTCATTTCATTTTACATGTATACCAAAAGCCTTCATGGAAATTTCTACCAAACACCTTTGATTTGATTTAAACAAAATAATTTTGATACACTGTGCACTTGGCTAAGGAACATAAATAACTGTAAAATGTGAGAAACACTTGGAACATCTATTGACGGATTAAAAAAGAAAACGCTTTTCAGTTTCTGATTAGCAAACGATGAATATACCTGGTAGGATTCGTGGGCGGAATTTCCCTGACTGTTCTTTGTTGATTCTATTATTCACAAAGGCAAGTATGGGTTTAGGTGAAAACCCTTGCTTTACGTGTGCAATTGGGTGATGTACGCGCCTGCATTCCTGTTTGTTGATATTGTTGCTCTGACCACTAAACTGCTAGTGTCTCGCTTGCTTTATTTAACATCTCGGCCAAGTTTGCATTTTAAAATTTTGTTCCTTTGTCATTTTTTTTTTTTATATTTTGACTTCATAGAAAAACCTTGTTTTGGGACTGAACATTTAACAAACCTAAAAAAAAGAGATTGGACTAAGTGACATGTAAAACCATGGCACGATTAATCATTTCCTTGAATAATTCTTCCTGCTTTAATGCCTATTCATGCATAATATGTCCTACTGAGTAAGATATTAGGCAGTCGCTTGGAACACAAATAAGAGACGAAAATTCCTACTTCTCAATTTTGTTTCATTGACTACCAAACCATCACTTTTGACTAACAAAGCATTATACATCAACTATCATTTTTCTGTACTATTCTCTCGACCAAGTTTTATATTTTCAATCTTAACTTTTTGGTCTCGAAACTAGTGAACTGTTAATCTAGTTTGTCCCTATCAATTCAAATTGTTTTACGACTTTTTCACTAGACAAAAGAGCTTTGTTTTGGAAATCGCCTTGAAACGCATTCAGTAGACCGGACTAGACAGTTTGAATCACGCAGCAGACGCATAAGAAACAAACGTGCTGGCTAGCTTGCTTTATTTTTTGTCTCTGCCAGGTTTACAATTAAAAATTGCATCACGAAATTTGCGAGAGGTTATTCAGGGCGGTACTACGTTTCGTTTTCAATTTTTTTCACATATATTTTTGGTTTTACTTCACATAAGATCCTTGTCTTGATAGCTACTCTGAAACAAAGGCTGGAACTTTGAATAATATGTAGTTTTTACTCAAAAGTTTTTATGAAATCAATCCAAACTGTTATTTCGTTTACTTTAGCGATATTTGCCTTAAAATCTTCCTTTTCTTCATTTCGGCATGCTTATATTTCAAAATACTTCACGTGGATCCCTTTTAACGGGCGAATAGGTATTAAAAACCTGTTTAAAGCACCTCAAACGAAGAGAAAATATGGTCAGGGAGGAGGCTTTTGTTGATTTATTTGTTGGAGCTTAAATTGAAGCCTTAATACGCGATAAAGCATCGTTAAAGAGTTTGGTTTACTTCGATAAATACTTCGCTATAAAATCACATAATGCTTGATGTTAAGAAACTTTTATATGATAATTTTTGATAATACTGTGAACTGTCTATGGTAATCACGATGAGGTGACCAAACATGGCTGAAATAAATGTTCTTTTTATTCAGCAATCATTGCAAGTTTCTGTTTACTATAAACAATATATAACCTTGAATCTCTATCCTTTCATCTTTAAAAAATAGACATTGAAAGAGGCGAAGATAAACAAACCCACCCGTTTGGAAAATATGTCCTCAAACGGAAAGGACGCGTGCTTTAGTGAGCGTGATTTTTGTTGATTTGAAGTTTTAGTAGATTTTAAAATCGCCTTCAAGTTTGTATAATATTCCGTTCTCTGATAACGTTTATAATTAAGGGAAAACGTACTCTTTGTGAGTAACTGAAAATGTTGAAAGCTGTTTGAATAAAATATACAACCTTGTATAATCACTGATTGAGAGAGTGAAAGCTATATTTATATTTATTCGGATGCTTTACACTGAGCACATTTTTCACAACATTTTTTGGCAACATCAAGCGCTCAGCTCGATTAAAAAATTCAGTAAACATCTTTTACATCCAGTCTTCTGAAGAAGATTGGAAACATTTTTGTTGAGTATTATGACCACGAGGCGTTGTTTTATTCATTTCATCTTACATGTTTACCACGAGCCTTCATGGAAATTTCTACTAAACACATAAAGGATTTTGATTCCCTACGCACCTGGCTAAAGAACCAAAATAACTGTAACCGCAAAAAGTTTAATTCATTCATGTTAAGGCAAAGTGTCCAATTCTATGTAGAAGCCTTGAGTGCAGAAATCGCTTGGTATTTCGATCGAGTATTTTCCGAGAAACGGTAAGACATTCTGACTGTTGGGTATATACTTTATTGAAAAACCGTGCTCGTCAGTCGAGATTTTAAGAGTATGCCGAAGCTTGGAGAATTCGTACAATACAAAACCAAAGCATTATTTAGAATCCCATGCATTTCTAATCAAAAATCGAATACTCTCAGAGGGTTTCTATTTTTATTTTTGTGGATATTATTCCATGAGAGCTGACTCCGTACCAAAACACGAATATTTATAAGTGTCGAGAAAATCAAGATTTTCATGGTATGCCCAAGCTCGAAAAGGTTTTCAACTACAAAGCCAAGTTAATGTTTTAAATCGCTTGACATTTCTTAACAAAGATCTGCTATTCTATGAAGAATTGAACGAGATATTTCGTGAAAATTCTATAAGAATTTCAGACTGCCGGGTATCTAGTGTTTTCAAAACACCTCCAGGCTGCCGGGTTTATCTAGACACAAGGGTTTTTTTACTTCACAGAAGAGCCTTGTCGTGATACCTGTTGTGAAACAAATGCTGGAGCTTTGAATAGCAATTGTTTTTGGATGATGTGGCAGTGAAATGAAAACAAAACCTATTTGCCAATATCTTTTCCCGTATTAATATGGCAATGGTTTTAACTTCACCAGTAAAAGTCAACATCCAGTTCTTGAGTTAAATTTTTGTAAATGAAACTCCTCTTAAATTCGTCGTTTATGTTTACTTTGACACGAATTACTTCGTCTAATCCTATTGAAAATTACACGCCTGTTGCTTACTATTCACTGCGCTGTATCCCATCGTTACCGCAAAGAAAGTTTTGTTTAAGGTTGTCTCCTCTAACCCATTATGAAACAAAAAATCGCCGTTAAAATAGTTTTCTAACATCGTCTCGTGTAATATCACGTCAAAACATTTAAACACCTCTTGGTGATATTTTGTCATAATATGCACAGAAACTCAAGCGCTGGTTAGCGCAGGATACACTTGGCCACATTCTCATTTATTTTTACTCATTTTTTTTAGAAATCAATGCAAACTGTTATTCCGTTTACTTTAGCGATATTTCTCTTATAATCTTCCTTTTTTCATTTCGGCATGGTTATATTTTAAAATACTTGCACGTGGGAACCTTTTAACGGGCGAATATTTATTAAAAACCTGTTTAAATCACCTCAACGGAAGAGAAAGTATGGTCAGGGAGGAGGCTTTTGTTGATTTATTTGTTGGAGTTGAAATTTAAGCCTTGATACGCGATAAAGCATCGATAAAGAGATTGGATTACTGAGATAAAACCCGCTATAAAACCACATAATGCTTGATGTAAAGAAACACTCATATGATAATTCTTGATAATACTGAGAACTGTCTAAAATTATCACAATGAGGCGACAAAACATGGCTAAAATGAATTTCCTTTTTATTCACCAATCATTGCAAGTTTCTGTTTATTATGAACAATATACAACCTTGAATCTCCATCTGCTCAAGTAAAAAAATAGACATTGAAAGAGGTGAAGTTATAAACCTGTTTGGAACACCTGTCCTCAAACGCAAAGAAAGCGTGGTTTAGTGTGCGTTATTTTTGTCGATTTCAAGTACAGTCATAAAACATCATTAGATTTTTTCAAGTTTGTATAATATTTCGTTCTCTGATAACGTTTATAACTTGGGAAAAACGTACTTTTCAGTGTGAGAAATTAAAAATATTGAGAGCTGTTGTTGAATTAAATATTCAACCTTGTATAAACACTGATTGAGAGAGTGAAAGCTAAATTTATTCGGATGTTTTGCACTGAGAACATTTATCAAAATACAGTTCGCCAAATTACAAAACACTAACATGATTCGAAATAAATTTTGTCAGATTCGTTTAATTTATATATGTTTTTTCTGGAGCAAAAAAAGGGCATGGAAGGGGTACAGGAAGGGGGTACAATGGGGGGTAAAGAGAGGGTACAAGAGGGGTACAGAGGGGATACAACAGGGGTACAAAGAGAGTACAGGAGGGGTGCAAGAGAAACAATGCAATTTAATTTTTTGTAGAGGGGGAAGGAGGATGGAAAGAAATAATTTTTTATATATACTAATTTACTGGGTAACCCCGCCTTCATCAATAGCCATAAAAGAAGCTGCGTGTAGTTCAGTCAATTCTGAAAGTTTACACAGTTCAGTTCACAATGTACAGCAGTCATAATCAATTCTTTCTAGAGGGTTATGGAAATATCATATTGCCCGATGATAGTGGAGATGATAGCAATGATGAGAGCTCACAGGAAAGCGAACAGTCATCTCAAGATTCTCAATCGAGCGAAGAAATAGACACTTCCCAAGAAGAAAAGGGACATATAGATCCCTGGTCGCACATTCAAGATGAAGTTACTAGTCGTCACGAATCCCAGCTCGAAGCTCTGATAAACGAGGATGAACAACATGGACATTCGCCTGAAGTGGCCCGTGTTAAAGCTGAAAATGTTCTCCTACCAATATACAGGAAGGAGCTGAGAAAAGTTCTTTTGGAGTATTTACAGCGGATGCATGAAATGAAGAAAGATTCGACTTTCCGTAAAGTGATGGAGACCAAAAATGAATTGAAAGATACAGAGGGATATGATTGGTTGGAATCGACAGATCTCGCTATCGATTAGCGAAAATTCTTACTCAATCGGTTGTTTGTCAAACAAGCTGTTCCCGAAGACTAAGTGAACTGTGCCGGTTAATCTTTTCTAGTAATACCTCAACGTTTTATAATTAATAGCGGAGCTCCCACGCGCCGAAGGCGCGCGAGCGGAGCATCATAGGCAGGCAAATGGTATCTTATCGAACCGAGAAATTTTGGGAGTCCCCTACGTACGTACGCCCGTACGCATTGATTAGGCCTGGGGACGACGTTGCCCGCCCGTGACTAAAGAAAATAAAGTAAGGAAATTACAAACAGCAAATAAAGCTCGCAAGGCAAGACAAAATGTACACAAGGGCTAAAATAACACAGCGATACTACACAGCAAAATATCTGAGAGGTTTATTATCCAACTGCTCTATTTTGTTAGTCTTTTTTCGTGTGTGAGTGTATCGAAGCCATTACGCCAAAAAACAATATGGCTCGATGGCTCTCGTTCGATCGCTACACGGTTAAATTCAATTTATTGGTCTCTGGTCGCATTTTTCGTAACCCTAAAACGAGCAATTGACGTTTTCTTCTATCGACTGGATGATGTGGACGTTTCAGTTTGATCTAAACGAAGTAATGTTATGAAAACGCGGGAAAATGTGTTGCGCGGTGTTCACTGTGTAGGCTGAATGAAACCGAGAGTATAAAAAAGAGCGACAGAGAACTTTCTTTAATACCGTAATATTTCTGGCACGATGTCCTCAAAAGTCACCTATATTCCGTGAAATTGTAGATAACGAAAGAGGTGTACGATGAGACCCGGAATAATTGCGAATGATATTCCTTGTGCACGTCCAGTTTGCTAGTTTCTGTTGTTTGCGGATGAATCTTCGGCCATCAACATCAAGAATACAACAACTTTAGCAATGATTGTGTAAAAACGAAGCTAAACACTGCATGGATCAAGTCCGCTGAAGAAAGATACAGGAACCTGATGCAAGGTAACAACCTGTACTGAATTGCTGAGCCTGATTTTAAGACAGAAAATTTAATGATGTTTGTAAACTTAAGCTTACTTTCTAAGCGCAGTTTCGATAGATTCTGTGTCGGTTAAGTTTAGATCTTTCCTTAACTTAAGCAATGTACTTTGCCCCTTTAAGTGTTTAACTGTGACTTGTAGTACATTTAAGCTTACGCTTACATGTCAGTTCATTTTTTTGTTCCCCTGAGTTGGTTTCATTTGCTATGGATTTACCGATTATCTATTGCCGTAAGTTGATTTTCTTTGGCCGTCAATAAAGTCGAATTCTAATCCCTTGCCGTGAGAGTTTATTTCTTATTGCTGTGAGTTTATTCCGACTTTCAGCATGTTTATGTTGTAATCAAGATTAATGACAAACATAACATAAACGGTATATCAACAGTAAAGGAGCATGCTAGTAAAGGTACAAAGTTTTAAATTCATAAACGGCAATGTCACCAACGTCCTCCTTGTTTTTAAACGACTTCCTCCAACTTATAAACAACGCTGGAGGGATCCTCGAGATTTCAACGACTGTGAGCACTAACACAAGAAAGGAAATGCGTCAGTCATGAAAACAGGAACGCGAACACTGCTAGGTTTTATTTTGTTGTACAGCGTCCATCCTATCTATGTTACGCCGGACTTTTCCTTTGAACGTTTATTGAATTTCCAAAGCAGCGTACCGTACTAGCCGTTGTATATTCGACGGTATTCAACCCAACCTTCCCATCATGCACTGCGATTGTATTGTCGACGAAATTTAGTAAGCGTATTTTCTGTGGCATGGTATAAAATAGTTACACAACACTTTCTCGTGGTATACATACGCCTTATTCGATGGTTTAACCCTCGGACGTACAAGCAAACTCATACCCCCACCATCGTGGGGTATGAGGGGGGGGGGGTGGATGGAACCCCTCCCCGGAGTTTTCGTTATATTAAGGCGTAGCGAATTTATTTTGCACTAAGAAGAAAGCCCTTAGCTTACTCTACAAGATGACATAATTTTAATTGGCTGTGACGTCATATGTCGTCACGTGACGTCATTAGAGCCGCCATCTTGGATCCGCCATCTTGGATTTCAACATTTTCTTAGAAAGTCAAAAAATAATGGAAATTGATGCAAAATCAAGCCAGAATGCTTATGGAATGTAGAAATAAACCGATCTTGCACTTCTGATTTAAAAAACTGGAAAAAATAAAGAAAAATGTTAAAAATGACGCTTTTTGGCAAGACCTGCTTGTATTTAGGACGTTGCCATGGCAACGTCAAATGTCATGGACACATGGTTGACATATCAAAATTTCCGCAAAGGATGAATGAACAGCTACTGAAAGTTTCAGCATTGTAGAGTAAATCGTTTTTTCAAAATTTGGAAAAAACCTCATGGGGGGGGGGGGGGTGGCATCCACCCCCCCTTGTACGTCCGAGGGTTAACATATAATACGCGCGGATATTTGCAAGTTGCGTAGTATTTTTCCGAGCCCCGTAGGGGTGAGGAAAAATACGAGCAACGAGCAAAATGTCCGCTCGTATTATATGTTAAACCATCGAATAAGGGATTTATTATTCCACCAATTTTTCCACTTAGTTTGGGTCCGTATTCCGTAAGTTTGTCCGCCCGTATCTTTGCCCTGTTCTACTGTGTAATAACGTGGCATATTTTGCGCGTTCTTTTGACCTAATATGGTTCTTTTGACCTAATATCCCACTGTCACTTGTATTTTCTTGGTATACACACTCGCCTAAAGGCTCGTGTGTATACCGAGAAAACAAATGTGACTCGTGGGATATTCTATAGTATACCACTCGAAAGCGTTGCATAACTAGTATGTCATGGCAGTGCCATTCAAGAGAGTATATTTACTAGCTAGCTTGACCTCAAATAAACGCCGGGACCTCGAACAAACGCCCCCGGCGCTTATTTAAAAAATAGCAATTTTGACCCGGCGTTTATACGAGGCCGGCGTTTAATCGGGGTCCGGTGTTTAATCGAAAAAATACGGTACTTTGTTGGGCGGCCATTTTGTTTATGTTTGTTTTTTATACCGTGCAAGATATATTCGAACTGGAATGCGGCAAAGAAATTGTGACGGGTAACTCACCGGCACACGTCACAAACCACGGCGGCAGAATAAGAATACAGACAGTGCTATAAGAGGGCACAAAGTATCAAGCACTTACACCTTCACAAACCGGTGCTTGCAGTCCCAGTCCGTTACACTCCGTCACAAGGCGTCACATCTCGCCACAGGCCGTCACACGCCGTCACTAGTCGTCACACCCCGTCGCAAGCCGTCACACCCCGTCACAAGCCGTCAAACCCCGTCACAAGCCCTCACAAGCCCTCACAAGCCCTCACAAGCCGTCACACTCCGTCACAAGCCGTCACAAGCCGTCACAAGCCGTCACACCCCGTCACAAGCCGTCACAAGCCGTCACACCCCGTCACAAGCCGTCACAAGCCGTCACACCCCGTCACAAGCCGTCACAAGCCGTCACAAGCCGTCACACCCCGTCACAAGCCGTCACACCCCGTCACAAGCCGTCACAAGCCGTCGCAAGCCGTCACAAGCCGTCAAACCCCGTCACACCCCGTCACAAGCCGTCACAAGCCGTCACACCCCGTCACAAGCCGTCACACCCCGTCACAAGCCGTTAGGCTTTTGTACATTATTTTTTCAAGCATTTTAGTGAGGCAAAAGCATTGAGCATTATTCGAGCATTTTAGTGGCATTTTCCCAGAAAATGGATTTTTTGTTGAGAAAATTAAAAAATATATTTTTTTTAGAGAAAATGAAGACTAAAACTCAAAATTCAACAACAAGTAACTTTCCAGAGATAGTCAACTACTTTCTGTACTTAGCCTCGTGGACGATTTCGAGGATTATGTTTTTTGGCTGTATTTACGAACTTGTATACGTTGTTGTTGTTACTTGCAACACTTGTTCGTTTTTGTAAGTGTTAACAGTTAACACCATGTTAAAAACTTTGAAATTAATTTAGAAAAACCGTTTGTATAATGAGCGGCGTTGTGCAGTTCCGAAAGCTTTAGCAAACTTTAAGTTTAAAGAGAGAATTTACTAAATCAAGACAAAATGGCAAATCCACAGGATCGTCCGTACAGTCAGGAACATCAACAAAGTAAACAGAGTGAATGTACAAGAGACGATTTAGCTGCGTATGCTTCAGCAAATACAAATTATTATTACCAAATGTCACTATGGTGGTGGAATACATACATGCACAATTTGCACGCCAGAACTCAACCTTGGGCGAGTCAATTTGCAGATCAGAGCTGCGAGTGTGTAGAAAGAAGTATGATGGTAGAAGATGATTGCGAATGCTGCCAAAATGATGGCGACTTTGATTCCCAGGGAGGTCAAATGAACCTTTGCAAGGACTGTCCACAGCTTTGTACGGGTCCTCCCTGGCAGAGATTGCAGGGTGAATATTTCACCAGTAGTGAAAATCACCATGATTTAAATTTTAAGGACAATCATGATTTGAATGATGATGATAATGACAATGACATACATGTATGTTCAGGTAGTAATGAGGATTACGATGGTCACCCTGACCATGATAAGGGTGACGATGATGATTGTGGTGATGATGACAATGATGATGATGATGATGATGATGGCAGTGATGTAAATATGGAAGTTGATGACAATTTCAGAAAATTCTTAGAACAGTCAGAAAAACACAGACAAGAACGAGAACAGAGTAAGTTTTCTATTGACTGAAAAGTCATTAACCTTTGGTCTCTCCAAACAATATCAGTATATTCCTGGGCCCTGGACAGTACTTGAAAAAATATATTTCGGGAGGCTCCGCCCCAGGATCTAAACCCGTACTCTTTCATATACTAGTTTTGACAGAAAAGATAACCCTTTCATTTACCTTTGATAGGAAACTGGTACCCCTTTCACATACCTGCAGAAGGAATATTGCATCTACCGGTATTTTCTTAATTTTTCACTTCAAAAATCCCCTTAAATACTTCAATGAATCCACCACCACTTGGAGTGCAAATAACGTGTGAAACAAGTACAAATATCGCACAACATTAAATTTTGTACTCCACAAAACCCGTTTAATGATATTTGTACTAGATACAGAGTGGTTTAACAGTTTCTGTATTCCTCTTGAGTGGGCAAATGGAAAGTCAGCATTCCGGGAAAAGAAAATGTTGGATAATAAATCTCCTATTAGACTTTTTTATTGTGTAGTACTGTTGTACATTTTTTACTTGTTATTTACATTGATTGAGTTTCCTTTTGGACTCACCAAAATACTGCAAGACTTGTAAAAGTATACAGCGACACTACACACTAAAAAGCCTAATAAGATATAGATACTTTTAAATACCTTTAGAGATAGTTTTCCCTATCAAGTAAGACAATGCAAAGTAAGTTCTACTATGCAAAGAAAATGTTAACCAGGTGGTCACAAGTAGGCAGTTGTAAATTGGGGTCCCACAGGCAATAAAAAAATCTTTACTTACTAATATAGCTGAGTTTTAATTAGTTGAACAGCATTAAAATTTTATTAATCTATTGATTTGTTTCATTTCTTTCCGTGACATCTTCAGGGAAGCAAGAAATTTTAAAAGAAAAAGATGACTACATTGAAGGTAAGCTTCACTATTTTTTGAAAAAAACTGATAGTAGTCTTAGTGAACTACACTGATTGTTAATTTGATTTTAACCTTACTTTTATATACTTAGGAGTGAAAACCTGTTTCATTTGCTTTTTGAAGGCTGGTTTTCACTAGCCATGGAGTTGGTGTCGAAAGCGCAGCACTTACAATTTAGCGAAAATCAAATGTTGAAGTTATAAGCAGAGTCATTTAAGCTCAATGCAATCAGAGTCAGAAGACGCCGAACATTTCCATTTTCTTTCAAATCCACTCGTGACTCTGTCGCTTATGATCCAGTGAGAACTAGATTGTCATAGTGACAAGGAAAAGCAGAACAACAAACCAATCACAATGCTAGTTCTCTGCTTGCGACTCCAACAATCTACCGGTAGTTTTCACTAAATCATAAGCAACAGAGCACAAGGAAAATCAAAACTCTGCTTATGACTTGGTTTGATTTTCATTAGACTGTAACACTCTGGACTTCTGATTACGACTCCAACTCTGTCACTAGAGAGAGAGAAAACAAATTCATAGGCTGCCATTCAGTATACCCCATGTTTCTCCCAGTATACAAACTGTATTCTGATATATGAACTGACATATAAGGAATCTTGCCACGACTGTAATATTCCGTATACGTGACTGCAGTATATCTGCTCTTTTTAGACAGTATACCTTATGCGTGCTGACGTGTGTACTGGCATAAATTATACAGAATCCTGCCACAAATGAATAAGATCCTGGTATTTTTGTTGGCCAACCCTGAAATATACTGATCATTATACGGACCTTATACATCCTGCCATATCCTTATATTTGTCTTATACGAATGGATATACTGACTGTGTACGACTTAAGGAAGGGTCCTAATACAGGCCATTACACTGTTTGGGCATAAAATTCCTTTCGTAATCGGATTTTTTTGTGTGTTTTGTTCAAACAGTTGGTTCAATTCACCTGAACACCACCACCCGTGCTCCATCAGAACAACCTGGTGCAAAGAGAAAGGCAGAAATGCAAACACTGTACGGCAAACATGCCTCTGTCATTATGTCTCTTGAAGCATCACTTCAACTCAACTATGACAAACACCGTGATTTAAGGCAGCCAATCTTCTGGCCCAGTATTCCTCTGAAGTTTTGATTTGATTAAAGCATTCATGCCTTATTCAAACGAATGCTGCTGGATTCTACACCTCTGTTAAAACTTGATGAAAGTGTCTTTCTTGTCCATTTGTAAGATAAAAAGACTTTTATGTGCCACTTAGCGAGAAAAACATTCCGCGTTTATTTAACACTGGTCAGACTGCACAATTATCAGGTTATGATTTAGGGGTTTTTTATCTTTGGTTGTCATAGTGACAAGGAAAAGTTGTTCATGTTGTTCTGCGCTGCCTGAATTACGAAATCTGACCACATCAGAACATTAAACATACAGTCCGACCTCTATTAAGCGGTCACCCTCCATTAAGCGGCCACTTACCAAAGTCCCGATTTATTTGTCACTAAACTGCTGTATTTGATACCTCTATTCAACAGCCACCTTTTGCTGTCGCAAGTGTATTATTTATATGTTTTTTTACCTCCATTAAGTGGCCAGCAAATTATCTGCCCAAGCCAGGGTCCAAGCGAAATGGTGACAGATGATATACTTATATCGTCCATGAAATATCTTGAGCTAAATTTTTTCCCGTACTAACTGTTGATGCAAAAAGGCCTAAGAAACTTGTCAACGATGTTTTGAATATTTTTCTGTACATTATCAACCCAAAGAAATAATGTATATTTCAAATACGTGCCATCTGTGCATGTTAGAGCTAGAACTGTACATGGGCTGGAAATGCACTTGATGTTCTGTTTAATGAATTTTAGATTTATCTTCATGTGTGTTCACTTTTTAAAAGCATTTTGCTATATAGACTCAATAAAATCATGTTTACTGCCATTCCTATACAGTTTATATTGTACCTCTATTAAACGGCCACTTTTCAAAGTCCCGAGGGTGGCCGCTTAATAGAGCTCGGACTGTATTTGCAGTTTGTTAATGCTGTAACACCATGTGAAGTCATGTTTTGTTCAGTTTTACGTTTTTAAAAAAAGTCATTTGACACGAGTTTTGACGTGTACTGACATCTGGTTTCCCCCTATCTCTTCCTTAATGCTATACCAATTGGTTTGCAGATTTTATATACTTTCAAAGAGAAAGAAATTTTTATATTCCTCTCCTGGCTGTATTTGCTCTGTAGTACATGTACGACATCTCCTTGAATAGCCTTCTGTTCTTTTTTCGACAGCATCCCTTGAAATTAAAGACCCGCGAAAATTTGTGTTAAATTTTTCTATTTATTTTTTATGTTAATTACGTATTTTTTGCCAAATCGCGAAAATAAAGTCCCGCGAAATATGCCCGTTCCATTTTCGCGATAAGTCCCGCGAAAATAAGTAACAATAAGGTATGACTCCAATTTGTCATTCGTCAAGAGATTTACCATAACGATTAACTTGTTCCCGCTAGCTTCATTATTGTCAAACAAACGGCGAGACTTACACGATGGTCTACAGAACTGAGACTTGTAAGTTTTGGTAGCAAATTTACAAAGGCTGCCTGTAGCAAGCTTTTATTTTTCACCTCTTATTTTTTCTAGATCTAACTAGCAACTACTTTTAAAGAGGAATTACCTCTACTCATCCGAGCTTTTGTGTACGTTAAACGAAAAAAAAAAATCCAAGTTTTTGTGAAAAGAAACGGGGGAATAAATGAAAGCTAGATACGAGGGTAAATTACTGGGTTATGTATTATATTTAAGTTGTTTATTTTGAAATGTGTTTTTTCGGCGCCTCATTTCACGACACAAAACGAAAATCTAGTATAGTCGTCCGCTCGGGCACTTTGACTCGTTGGCACTTAATATGGAGTCTCATGGTAGACGTTTACTAAAGCACAAGGAACCGAGCCAAAATTTGAAGAACTAATGCCGTCATTTTTGGATTAAAAACAAACTGAGAGAGTGTCTGATCCAGAATAGATAAAAGGTAACTTGGGGGTTTACATTTCTTGAGCACAAACCCTTTAAAAATTGTTCCCCAAAAGGCGACAGAGATTAAAAAAATTAAGTTTTAACACTTCAAGTGCGCATTTCGATTTCGTTTTTCTAGCGACGGGATGCTTTCTTGTTAGCTTTCTTTGGGATAGTACGTTTTACACATCATGAGTTACAGAGGGATCCTTTATTTTAAATATCAATTCATAACAATGATCTTCTTTCGTCATCAACCACATAGCACGAGTACATTATCTCATACTTATCTTGCTACAGCAAATATTACATCAAAACATCAATATAATGCACGTTTTGAGAGTAATACAAAACAACAGTCGGGAAGTCATTGTTGAATCTTTTTAAGCCGGTTTATTGCCCAACACCTTTCTGGATCCTCGTGTGTAAATCGCATTGGATCATGGCTCTACAATCTGAACTCCGCCATGAACGCCATCTTTAAACTGCGACCACCAGTTCACTGATCCTTGGGTGACATGGCAGTTGCTGGCTTGGGCAACAATGTCACTCTCAGAGAGAACATTGCCCCATACATTCACCTCTGTCACTTCGCCAACAAAAGATTGGTCTACGTTGAAGCCTCCTCCAACGGTGTCCTGATCCTGTCCAATGACAGTGGTACCTCCAAAACGTCAGTATCTTGCCGCCCTTATTGAGGCCTGAACCACTGCCTACGAGAACACCATCCTTGTAGAACTTATAGTCTCCGTTAGCGCTGCTCCATGTGAAGCAGACATGATTCCATTTACCATAGTCAAGTACAACTTCAGCATACCTTCAAAAAGAGAAAAGAAATTGTAAGGATAATGCTTTGATGTAAAGGAGCATTTGTAATATTAGAGCGCACCTTTACTTGTTCAAAAGACTTTTAGAAAGGAACAACAAAACAAAGGATGAAGTATTTCTATCGCAAATTCACCATTAATCCAGTACCTTACAGTGTTATCGAAATAAACATTTAACTTTGGGGTTGTACATAGCAATAACGCATTTCCCGCCACTGTTCCAGCCACATTGTAGCTATATACGCACTGCTCACAACCATATCTACCGGGTTTGTTGTCATCAGTGTCTTTCGCAAAAAAGCACACTGTAGCTGCGTCCAGATCATACATGATCGAGTTTTCTTTTATTGCGTAATCTGTGGTGGTGTGCTCTTCAAAAATCATTCGGTACTCTGCGGAAAGAGAACGTTTCGATGCAATCAATATAACAATAGAGTTGAATCTCTAGGCTGTAAAACTTTTTCAACCCGCGACTTTGGCTCATTTAAAAGTGAGCTCTGAGAAGGGCTAGAAACAAAATGTATTGACGCCCAAGACCACTGGCCATGGGCGGATGGGTCAGTGGAGCAAACGATCACCATGGCTGGATTTCAGCATTTTTTGAAAATATGTCATCTGAAGCTACAAATTGAAATAATTTCGAAACCACACAATATTGCAATTGAATCTCTTCGGCAAAAATGACACAAAATTATAGCAAAAAACTGAACACAGAAAAATAGTCACATTGTCCGGCCTTGTGGAAAGACACAGAGTAAAACTCACCAACTTTTAAAACCCATAAAGGGAACCTCCACTTTTACGACAAGTTGACGTTAGATTGTTTGAAATAATGCCTTAATTCCAGATTTTACAGGACAAGGGAGAAAAAAAATATTTAATAGCAACAAAAAGTGGAAAAAATTTTCGCGCGCCGCCATTTTGGATTTTTTGACGTGTTATGGTTGCCGCTATTGTTAGAATGCAGAGGATCTATTGTTTTAAACAACTGGTCATCCATTGCACGTCATAAAATCCAAAATGCCCAAATGGAAGCGTACGGGAAATTTAAAAGCAATATTCTTTTTTACTTATTGCTGCTATTAAACGTTATTTTTCCCTTGTCCTTTAAAATTTGGAATTTAGGCATCATTTCAACAATTCAACGTCGACTTGTCATAAGAGTGGGGGTTCCCTTCAAAAAACTTATGAATAAACTCCTAGCTTTCGCTAAAAGATTACATAACAAACAATCCATAGTGCTTTGCGGCCCTTTCTATGTCCAGTCCATTTCGATTTGGTAACGCAACAACCACCTCTGTGTTGCTAGTATCATAATTTGATAAGGCAGTTGTAAAAGAATTATTACGACGGTTAGCGATATATCCTAAACGGTGCAGGTGACGAGTCGGTGTTGCTTAAATAAAACTTGACAGAAAACCATCAAAATTTGTCTCGGCTCCAAATAAAAAAAAGTTAAGTCATTTTACAATGTAAGAAATGTTAAAATGGCAGTTTTGGATTATTTCCTGAACTGATCTGAGCAGGTTTCGCTCGTCGAAGACAAACTTAACAGTAACTTATAACCACTTCGCCGCCTGGGTTCTTCCTTGAGTTTCTGTAATTCCTCTTTATCTGGATGAAGAGATTGACAATTTGTTTTCTCGATAAAATTTTCAGCTATTCTGTCGCTATAAAGCTCTAAAACAGTTTACACTGAGTTGTAGACACTGACAGGCATACAGAAAAACAGCAGCTCGGGTGAAACGGTAACTTAAAGTGTGTCCAGTTAGCAAGAAATAAGTGTGAACAGTTGAATGGTTTCCAGTTCTGATTGGCTGGCTATGTTCCGTTTTTTTTTCTGATTGTATCAAGGCAGTACTCCACTGACAATATATACCCGTCGAAATTAATATAAATATGAGATTTGCAGATTTTAGCTACCTTATTGGCAAACACTATACATGAAGTAAGTCAATTTGATTGTTAAACACGATTGTAAAAAACCTATTGTTTACATTTAAAACGGCAGACGTAGACAGTGTAAAGTGCGTTTTGTTAGCTTACCATTAGAAGGAGTGCAGGAATCTGTGGTATCCATCACAGAAACGAGCAAAACCACGAGCAGGAAAGTGGTACAAGCGAACTTCATTTCTCTTCAATATTTATGGAGCTAATAAAAAAAGTATAAAAGCAGTGATATTAAATTCAAGACTAGGCTATGATACCTGCTTCTACATTCTATACTTTCAGGACTCAGAAAGAACTTCGCCGGAACCTTCATAACAACTGAATCGATTTTATCTGTATTATACAGAACAGGCATAGAGCTGATAAAATGCTCGTTGTAACAATCATTTAGGAAAGAGAAATTTTTTGCTACGATAAACTTCTAGCCACCATATTTTGGGTTCTTGAATCAAGTGTCTAGTTGTTTCAACAAGTACGGCTTGGTTTCTCGACATAGTAAAAGCTAATTCAATAGTGTTACGTTTCACTGAAGAAGGAAGTAACTCTTCAAGTTAAGGAGCGTCCAGGTTCTTTTAGGATTTTGCCCGCGATGCCTCAGACTTAAACATTTAAATTTGAATGTGAGAATAATTATTTTCCTGTGTGAACAAGCGTTTTGCCATTGGCTGTTTAAAAAATCTTTTCACCTTTTGCCCCTAAAAAAATTGTGGTTGTTTGCTTAAGCATATTACAAGAGCCATCAAGTCATGGGACACCTCTTTGAAATTTTGAAAGGCTTATTTCTTTTGGGATTTCAATGAAAAGTTTTGTCCAGAATCTACAAAAACAGTGATTCTGAAAGGTTATTGCTTCCACATACTAAACAAACAAAAAAACAATGTATAACAAAGAAGACACAAAGTCGGCCAGGAAAACATAAATTCTTTAGGGAATGTGTCCTACTGAACTCGCTTCATTGTCCTACATCATGTAAAATATATCCATGTATTGTTACTTGTTTTAATTCCTACCTTTTCCTTTGAGCTTGGTTCAACGGGTCAGAGCCGAAGTGGGAGCAAGTGCCTTCTTCGTGTACTCACTGAAAATAACGAGAGTGGCTCTGAAATGTCAACAATAAGTAGACGCTATTGCGTAAGGCACGTGGCGCCCTGTGTGGAACACGAATGACCGTAAACGAAAAATTCCTACCTGTTAGTTTAGTTTCATTGACTACCAAACCATTATTGTCCAGTGTACATTATGTATTGTCTCGGCTAAGTTCACTCGTTACCGTGTCTACATGAATTTATCATGGGTTACGTAACCAAGTCTCGGGGGTGTTATGTGGCATTCTGTACAATGCCTCATTAGCGGGGTGTTGGGTATATATATTGCGTTGTCTTCATTTGTATTCATTCGAGTCTTACTACCGCGTCAGTTCGCCCTCTAAATTAAATACCCAATGACTAAGTTTGACCATAGTTAATAGAGGGAAATGGTTAGGAAACCCGGCAAAGTTCTTTGTTGTATGTTTTTGTTCGCTGTTTTGGGGGGTTGACCCTGCACAAAACCTGACAAAATACAATAGGTGGTTACGTGGGTTCATGCAACTAACCAATGGAAACACTGCGATTACGTAATTCATGCATAGTGTATGAGCGCAAAACAAAAGATGTGCAGGGTCGTGGACCTTCCAACATAAATCTTGGCCTCTTTGTTTGCTTCTTTGATGTTTGGCGGGTTTCCTAACCATTTCCCTCTATTAACTATGGTTTGATTAGCGTTTTCGAGTATTGGATTATCATGTTATTATATTTATATATTATACTAGCAGATGTTCCGATTTTTGTAAACTTTATAGTTGTTATTAGTTCTCGTTATTTTCGCCATGTATTGTTTGCAAAATTTATGTATTTGTGATTGTAAGACATAATTAAGAGGGTCGACGCACACGGTTCGTGTTGACCAACCCCTAAAAGTGGTTGCCTTTTACATGATAAATGTTTTATATTCGGTTGAGCGGGGAGCGAATTAGAATATAATATTTTTTATAGTTTTACCTTTCCAAAGAACCATATTCTGGGACTAAAAAATATTTTAAAAAAGACTTGCCGGAGATTTTCAAAGGCAAGTCGAAGTGGTAAATCAATTCAACTCCTTTTTTTTGCAACACACAGAAAAAAAAAATATATAGCCTACTTACAGAACAATTACTTAGGTTACCTACATGACTTAACGTACAATTACTTACATTTTTACATTTCCCTGCATTAGAATTGCTTACATTCTTCACACTACTTACACTACATACATTACTCACATGCCGGTTACATTACCTAATGTACAATAAGTTACATTTGTTACGAGACATACTACATCACATTGCTTACGGAACTTCAGTTATTATAATCACTATTCAGCTCTCCCTATTTACCCTAATGGGGAATAAAGGAAGAAGAACTTATTTTACTAAAAAAAAAAAAAAAAGATTAAGGTAAATTTTCACATCTTAGTTTATAGTCAAGTTAATTTGTTTTAAACTCAGCCCAGTTAAAAATTCTCTCATTCATTTTCTGAAAATGGAGGTAGTAATTTGCAAACAGGAGGCAGAAGTTAAATTTCCTTAGGGTGTTGTCCTTAGAGTGTGGTACGCCAAAGAGAAATTCGTGGCTTGTAGGAGAAATAGAGGTGTTATGCATCCCATTGAACCACAGTAATACTTTGTTGTGAAAAGATATTGCTTCACTACATTCTTGAAATGTATGGAGAGCTGAATCAGGCTCACCACAATAAAAACATCTGTCGTTATACGTAATTCCATAGAGATTGAGCTCTTTCTTTGTCACCACAATTCGATGAATTAGCTTATAATAAAATTCTCTCAATCTATTTTCTTTACAAATATGTTTTACTCTGGTGAAGATTTGACGCCAAGGTAAGGCTGCCGGAGTAAGGTCACGTTCCCATTTCAATGGACCGGTGGCTTGAGTCTTATTGTTATGAAGAAAAAGCCAATAGAAATCTTTGGATTTGAGTTTTAATAGGTCTATAGTTAATTGGGGCGATAGCTGAAACAACTTAGCGCCGGTTAGAAAATAGACATTTGGTCTGTCCCGGCCCTTGGCTTTTTCAAATAGGGCTTTTGGTATTGCGGATATTACTTGGAAGTATTGAAGAAAGTTGCACTGTATTCCATATCGTTGTTTAATCTGTTCAAATGGCAAATAACTCCCGTTATTATCAATGACATCTTGCAAAGTAAGGGCACCCTTATCAACCCAGTCTTGATAGAAAAAAAGTCTTACCGTCAATTTGGATCGCTTTGTTATTAAAGAGAATCATCTCCTGTTCCTCGCCCGTGCTCTAAATGTGTTTCTAAGTTCTGGAAAGAATTGCAAAATTTATTTGTAGAAGAGCGGGGTATCTAGGTTCTTAAGGAATTTTGCGTCATAATTTGAGTGTAATAGAAAATTAAGACCCCCGTATCTTTTGAAATAATTATTGGGGATTATTGCCCACGTGGGGGCTTCCACATCGTCACTTTTAAGCAAGTACGGAATCCACGCCAGACGCAGGGACTTGAACATAGTTTAAACGTTCGTTACCCTTAGCCCACCATTAAGGTCGCGGAGGATACCTACAGCATGAATAAATTCATGAAGGGAAATTGGCGAAACCATTCGCTCCATCTATGATATTATGGATTGGACTGTTAAAGAAAACATCCCTGGTTTAATGATTTTCATTGATTTTCAAAAGGCATTCGATAGTATTGAATGGGATTTCCTTTTTAAATGTCTTGAAGCTTTTAATTTTGGTTCTGACTTTCTCCGCTGGGTAAAACTGTTCTACAAAAACATAGAAAGCTGCATAATTAACAACGGCATGATTTCAAAACCTTTTAAACTTGAGCGAGGCGTTAGACAGGGAGATCCACTTTCTCCTTATCTTTTCATTGTAGCTGTAGAAACGTTAGCAATTGCCATTCGTCAAAATCCAGCTATAAAGGGTATCTCTATTGGCAAGGAAGAGACAAAATTATTACAATACGCAGATGACACAACAGCAATGCTCGCCGACACTAGCTCGGCCAAAGTACTATTTCAAGTATTAGACCTTTTTAAGAATATCTCAGGCCTCAAGATCAATAACACAAAAACTGAGGGTATGTGGATTGGTTCATCAAAAGAAAACAAAGCACAACCGTTTGGCATTAAATGGCCTAACCAGCCAATTAAAGCACTGGGGGTGTACTTCACGTACGACCCAAAACTATTAAAAGAAAAGAATTTCATTGAACGTTTGGATAGTATTAAAAAACTTATCCAAATCTGGTCCTCTAGAGGTTTATCTGTGTACGGCAAGGTTACAATCATCAAATCTTTTCTTATTCCAAAATTTGTTTATGTTTGCTCGGTTCTGCCTACACCTAAAGAATTAGTGAAAGAACTGAATCAACTGCTGTTTAAATTTTTATGGAATGGGACGGATAAGGTCATCCGTGTTTCGGCAGTAAATAAATACGAGGAAGGCGGTTTAAAAATGATTGATTTAAATTGCATGATCAAGTCTTTAAGGCTGGCATGGATAAAACGCATATTTAATGACAACAACGGAACATGGAAATCATATCTAAACCACTTGCTGGATCCCATGGGAGGGTTTTTCTTTTTAAATTGCAACTATGATATAAAGGATTACAACATCTTCTCTCAGTTCTACAGTGAAATGCTCTCATGGTGGTCGGAGCTTCGTGATTCCTTTGCCTCTCAACGAGATTGGCAAAATATTATTTGGAATAATAAGGAAATTCGTATTGAAAAAAGACCAGTCTTCTACAAAAAGTATTTTGAGGCGGGCGTGATTCGTATCCAAGACCTACATTTTGATTCAAATATAAACGATGCACTAAGCCACTGGTCAGACAAGATAACCAATATTAGTTATTTGCAATGGGCTGGCCTTCGCCATTCTATACCGCCCTTTTTAAAGAATATTATTTCCTGTCCATCTTTAGCTCCTCCATCCTTCTTTATTGACGATAACATCTTTGACGTCAAAAAAAAAAAAGAAATCAAAAGACTATTACTCACTTCTTGTTCGCAAAATAGCACAATTTCCTAATATCATAAACAAACTGCAGAACGATTTTAACTTTTCTATCGATCAGCTGAGACAAATCTTTAGTCTGCCACACTCTGTTGTACTTGAATCTTATGTAAAAGGATTTCAATTCAAAGTGCTCAACTCTATTCTATACACTAATTCAAAATTACACAAAATAGGCTTTAAAACAGACGACCTATGTTCATTTTGCAAGGCAGAACCGGAAACCTTGTACCACCTTCTTTATCAATGCTCCTTTGTTAAACGGTTCTGGAGTGAGTTTCAAGGTTACTGGCACCAAATCTCAAATCAGCAGGTTCATCTTTCCCTCCAAGATATTTTATTTGGAATATTATCCAAACCATGCCCTTTACTCAACTTACTGAACTATTTTATAATCATTGGTAAACTACTTATATGGGACTGCAGAAGATGCCAAATTCAACCCACAATTCAAGGATTTCGTACTAAAATTGCCATTAAATATGAAACGGAAAGTAAGATCAAAAAGAAAGATTATTTTAAAAAAAAATGGGTACTAATCCCAAATTAATTTATGTCATTTCCTTTTTTGTTAGTCATGTAGATGGCATCATTATTATTTGAACTATTTGAACAGCATGACAACTGTAACTGTCTTTTTTTTTCCTCTTTCTTCTTTTTTAGATATTGAATAATAAATTTTGTGAGCAATGTAATCGCGTTTGTATCTTTCATGGTAATAATCTATAAGTAAATAATTTCGGTTCTGTTAGTTAATATATAAGTGTGTTCGTCATCATCGTATTTTGTAGAGTTGTTATTGTAAGCTAACTATATATTTATCAATGATCGTAAGTTATTTGTAGGTAATTTATTCTTCTGTAAGTAACTTTAATGTAAGCAGCGTATATCATTGTAACTTATTTTTTTTGTTAGTAATTATTCTAGTCTTGTAGTATTGTCAGTACGTTAACGGTTATAATGGACTATGTTGACGCGCTTCATGTGAATTGTCGATACTGTTAGTTATTTTAGTATGTTTTGTAATTGTTGTGTCATATGCTGAATAAAATTAAAAAAAAAAAAAAAAAAATTAAAAAAAAAAAAAAAATGAAGGGAAATTTTGCTTGACCTGCATCTTTTAAAGCGCTTATTTTTCAGCTGTTATGGGTGCGATTAAACTCAAATTTTACAGAGACATAAAGAAAAGATAAAAGATTGTGAATGTCATCTTTTATTTGGTAGATTGCATTTAACGGTGATGTTATAGCCTCGTTAGTGCCAAATTGGGAAAAACATGATTTTGTGGCAGAGTTTGCGGAACGTGTAGGAGACAGCACACTGTGATCTTGTCAAAAACTAATCAGTCAATACCTCTAGAGTGTCATAATAGAAGCGGATTTTTTAATTTAAAGTTTGTCAGCAATTTATAGCGGTTTAACTGCGCAAATTTTAATTTAATGTCTTCTACCTCTCTCTAAAAGCGCTCTTTTAAAATTCCGCTTCTGTTATGACACACTACAGTATTTAAAGTTTACCTATCTGCAGTGGCAAGTCATGAAGGTCTGTATCCATGCAGTATTCTCTGCCACAAAATTGTCGGAAAAGTCCAAACTTTGAGATTTCCGAAGGTGTCCCAACCTAAATACGATCCTTTTGCCAAGGAGAGATGTAATTATGGTAATTATATTCCACGCTTTTATGGTGAGAACAATGCGTTTTTAAAAAGGACACGATTGTTTATGCCAAATATTTTTGTGATTACTCTGAGTTACAGAAATATTACAATTTAGATGAAAATAAGCTCAAAGACTTCCTACAATCTATATGAACGTAGATCGCTAAGCGTTTTCAACTCGGAAAATTCCGAGTTTTGGTGAGTGGGCCCGATTTCACTCCTTCCCTCCTTCACTCGATTCCTGTAAACATTTTAATTGAATTAATTAATTAATATCAAATTGAATTAATCAATTAATCTTGTGAAGCGGGTAGGGGGTTGGCTAAAATGCGAACTTTATCCGTGTTACTTTATATGAAGTACACAAAGGCTATATATTTATTTCTGAAAACCAAACGTTCTCCTTGTGGTATGCATTCTTCCAGGTGTAGACCCAAGCACACGGAATTTTGTGCTGAACGCATGCGCATATATGAAGTACACAAAGACGATATATTTTCACCAAATCTTACTGAGAACTGGTTAAAATTCAACAAAATTTGGGGTTCGATCTATCGCCGAGTATTCCCGAAAAAAAATTAGATGGTACTAGAAAAAAGTTCAATTTGAATGAAATATTCATCTATAAGCCGAGCGGTCATCAACAAACGAAAATTAACAAGCGTTTGTATTTATTCTTGGTCATTACCTTTTATTTTAGTGGCGGCTCCTTAAAAGCCATTTGGTTTAATGAAGCAACGTTAGGAATGAAGTTTTTATTCGTCTTTTCTTCGCTATTTAGGCTGGAACTCGTCCTCCATCAGCTCGCACTGGAATATTATTTGTTTTGTTTGCGTATGAGATCGTCTTTTGAACTGACGAGGGAATTCGAAATCCCGCATGTCGTAAACAATGTCCTCGCAATCTCTTCTACAATAATTATTTCTGCCTGAGACTGTTTCTGTTCCTTTCCTTCTGTTCCTTTCTTTAAGTTTAGTTAATTTGCAGAGTCACTGCTAACGTGACTTTTCAAGAGAAGAAGGGTCAAGAAGGAATCGATCTATTTGACTAGTTGTCGCGACACCAGAAACTGGCCAATCAGAAGCGGTCGTTCTCACGCGGTTGGTAAACATTGTAACACGATCTGACAGAAATCGGCTGCATGTAATATTTTTGTTCAAAAGCGAAAACTTAAAAATACCACGACTTCTCTGCTAAAAGAAACCACTTCAGAAGAGTTTGATTGAATTAAGGATACTCGACAAATACTGGTAACAGCACATGTTTCGTTTTGGTGACATTTAAAGTTCACCCGCTTGACCTGCTTGATCTTTTCGCTGGCGAATTTGCGACGAACTGAAGATTCACTGAATCATCAGAAATCATCCCGTATTCTGTGGCAATTTTGCAGTTGTTCTGAACTGTTTCTACCTCGGCAACAACTTTCAACTTGAACGTTTCGTTGTTATAAAACCAGTAGCTTTAATTTTGGCATGATGATCGATAACTGCTTAATTCTTCTGAAGAATGCGTGATTGTTTGAGATGGGATTCTGAACTCAGGTGAATCACTGAATGTTTTGTCACGCTTGTGTACGGTTCTATTCAGTAAATTGATTCTTTGTCAGTGATTTGTTGTTTTTAAATTACATAGTTGTAATTTAACGATATGTTGATTCGCTGCATGTGGACTGTTTTATAGCTTGAAGGAAAAATTGGGTCTAGCTTATAGCTGAGTGATTTGGGTTTATTTTTTGTCAGTTTAACTGGTTCCAAAATTTAAAAGTCTAGGGTTTCGGCTAATAGCCGAATAAATACGGTACATGCATGCTTAACTACCAGCCGAAATATTGTATTAATGTCAGTTTTCTTGAAATAGACCAAAACTTATTTTTTCTAATGATATTATTATTTTGCCTAACCTTCAAAAACAAAAAGGAAAAATAAAAAGAAAGAAAACAATTTGCAACCGATGGGAACTCTATCACTTGCCCTTTCGGCCTGCTCTCGATGAGCAGCTAGATGACAATAAAACTAAGTGAAGTGAACTGAATTGTGGAAAGTTAAACACCATTTGTTTTAGCAAATCTCTATTTGTCACTTTGTTGTTTTCGATTCTTGTTTCATAATAAATTTTCCGAGTTTAGTGGCTCGTAGCCACTTTGAATAGTTATTTTAAATTGGTCAAATATCAAAGAAACAGCGATTTTTTACAAATCACGCACACGCGCCCATATTTTTGTCCAGTCATAAATATCTCGTTAAGTTGTCGATGTCAGTCGTTGTACTTCGTGTATACGCTTTAAATAAATGCATAATGATGAGCCTAAGGTGTCCCCCGCGACCTTAAGGTGGATTTCCACTGTCTCGTTTTTGTTGACGCACGTAAACGTACGTAAAAAAATTAAACGCACGTGAAACGCGCGCGATTACGTGCGTCGAATTTACGTTGTCCAATTTCCAATGCCACGTGTTTTTCTAGGTATTTACGTACGTGATACCCACGTATACGCACGTAGCGATTTTTGGGGTCGCGAAAAAAGTTCAACCGAGTTCAACGTTTTTCGTGGCTGTCTGCGGTTACGCAGCGATTTACCCAATCATACTTTTGGATTTTGTCACATGACACCACTTACCATGTGGAAAACCATTTTGTTTTAAATCGCCGTCGAATTTACATGGGAAAACATTCAGATGTAGAAGCATTTATCATCGAGAAAGTCTGAACAGAACCAAATTATACGAACGCAGTACGTAGTGAAAGAAAACGCCTGGCGTCAGGTCACGCAGGCTTTGAACCGGCAATCCAGGAAGGTCGCCTCAAATATTTTTTTACCTTGATGGTGTCTTTCGGAAGTATTTATAAAATGCCTCTTGTTCATATTCACGCATTTCTTTTACTAGCGTGTGGTACAAAGTGTTTTCATGGCAGCCATGTTGGAAGAGTCAAACAACAAGATATTTGCATAAAAATGTTAATGATTTTTTTCCCAAAGGAAAAACAATCTATTGTTTCGCTCCTCCAATAAGGCCGCCAATAACACACTCTATTCACTAACATGATAATTCATGATGGCGGGAAATTTACGTACGTTCAACGCGCGTAAAAAAGAAACGCTTTTTATTACTTTTTACGCGACAGTGGAAATTTGCCAAGGTATCTTTTTTTACGCACGTTTTACGTACGTAAATATTTACGCGTCAGTGGAAATCCACCTTTAGGGAAGTCTTGATATAGAACCTGTCTCTTGATTTTGTCTGGTTTGTGTTTCCACAAAAATTGAAAAATAAACTCCTTTAAACAGCCCCTTGTCGGCCTTGCTTTACGTGTGCTATTGCTTGAGGGGCGCACGTGCATTCCTGCGTTTTGGTATGGTTTCATCGACCACCATTTTGCTATTGGCTGGCTATATTTTTCTGTTTCTATTTTTTCATGACCTGACTTCGTTGAAGAACCTTGTTTTGGAACTAAATATTTGACAAACGTTGGGGGAGGATTGCACTAAGTGACGTGTAAAACCAACTTTAATCAAACCCGTGGATAATTCTTTATGCCTTTGTGCCTAAATGCCGATTGTCAGTTGTTTTGTGTAAGGTACTTATCATTTGCTACTTAGTGTTATTTTCTGTCGTGCTTTCTTTCTTGTCTATGTCAAGTTTATATTTCAAAAATTATATCATGCATCGTTCCCATTTTCTTTGTTTTTTTGTTTGTTTGTTTTTTACTTCACAAAAGAGCCTAGTTCTGGAAGTGAACATATCACAAAGCCTTGAAGGTGGCATGTCTGATTGGAAAAAAGCAACAACCAATTACCCGTATAGAGTGATTTCATTTAACCCGTGAAACAATATCTACCAGTTTGTGCGTAATAGTCGAACTGAAACAAAAGAAAAGAATGAAATTTGTGTCTAAAGGTGGATTTCCACTGACGCGTAAATATTTACGTACGTAAAACGTGCGTAAAAAAAGATACGTAGTCAAATTTCCACTGTCGCGTAAAAGGTAATAAAAAGCGTTTCCTTTTTACGCGCGTTGAACGTGCGTAAATGCCCGCCATACTGAATTATCAAGTTGGTGAATAGAGTGCGTGATTGTCGGCCATATTGGAGAAGTGAAACAATAAGTTGTTTTTCCTTTGGGAAAAAATCATTAACATTTTTATGCAAATATCTTGTTGTTTGACTCTTCCAACATGGCTGCCATGAAAACACTTTGTACCACACGCTAGAAAAAGAAATGCGTGAATATGACCAAGAGGCATTTTATAAATACTTCCGAAAGACACCATCAAGTAAAAGAAGATTTGAGGCGACCTTCCCGGATTCCCGGTTCAAAGCCTACGTGACCTGACGCCAAGCGTTTTCTTTCACTACTGCGTTCGTGTAATTTGGTTCTGTAGCCAGTTCTATAGATTATTTCTTGAAATGTTAAGACTTTCTCGATGAGAAGTGTTTCTACATCTGAATGTTTTCCCAAGTAAATCGATGGGCGATTTAAAACAAAATGGTTTTCCACATGGTAAGTGGTGTCATGTGACGAAATCCAAAAGTATGATTGGGTAAATCGTTGCGTAACCGCAGACAGCCGCGAAAAAAGTTGAACTCGGTTCAACTTTTTTCAAAACCCCCAAAATCGCTACGTGCGTAAACGTGCGCGTCACGTGCGTAAATACCTGGAAAAAAACGTGGCATTGGAAATTGGACAACGTAAATTCGACGCACGTAATCGCGCGCGTAAAATTTCATTTTACGCACGTTTATAATTTTTACGCGCGTTAACGTGCGTAAACAAAAACGCGACAGTGGAAATCCACCTTAATAGTATCTAAAAGTGTAAAAACTATTTCACGGGTTAACTGAAATCACTCTATAATAATTTGTTCTATTGTGTAAGTTTCTTAACGTGTGCTATTGCCTGAGGGGCGCATATGCATTCCTGCGCTTTGGTATGGTTTCATCGCACTGGCTTGATTTTCTTGTTTCAATATTTTATGTTCTTCGTAGAATGTTGAATGTTCTTCGTAGAATGTAACTGAAAATTGCCGAGAGCTGTTATTGAATGAAACCTTCATTGAATAAAATCTCTCATTGAGTGAATGAAGACGATGTTCGGATGCTTGACTAAGAAATTTTCATCAGAACGTTTTAAGACAATATAAAGCACTCTATTGTACACCTTTTGAAACTAGTCTTTTGAAAGAGATTAGAAACATTGTTGTTGAGTATTTATGAGCACGAGGCGTTGTTTTATTTATTTCATTTGACATTTTTACAAAGAGCCTTTATGGAAATTTCTTCTAAACGCCTTTGATTTAAGCATAAATAATTTTGCCACCCTGCACATTTGGCTGAAGAACCTAGTAAAGTGATTATAAAAAAAAACACTTGGATCGACAGATGAAAGAAAACGCTTTTTCTTGTAGGCAAAGTCCATATACTTGGTGAAATTCGTGGGCGGAATTCTCTTGATTGCTTTTTTTTGTTTCTATTTAAAAAATTAGCAAGGCAAGTGTGGGTGGAATTGAAAACGCCATTTACACCTGTATGACGCCCACGTCGGTCAAACAAAAAGAAGACCAGCTAGTTTAAAAGAAGGTGACTTTTGTTGAACAGTTATCAAGTTTGTACAATATTCCGTTCTCTGACAACGTTTCGGAAAAAAGTATATTTTTTGTAAGTAACTGAAAATGTTGTGAATTTTCAAGAGGAGGCTTTTATTAAAAAGGGAAAACTGCGTGTGAATAATCGTGTCTATAACAAAATTCTAGATTTTGATTGACTCTGCGCGCGCCTATTTGCCACGTTATTGGCGCGCGATCATGTGAGTGTCCAAATACAGGTATCCGATTGGTTACCTGTAATTGGACACCTACGTCATTCGCGCGCCTAACATATGCACTTAGATGGGTTCTGTCTTGCTGTTTACCTACTGTTTGTAAATTTAATTGAATATGCCTCTGGCCTTTATATACAAAAAAAGAGATTCTCAAAGACTTCCTAACCTCGAAATTTGTTATAGATAGGATTAATGAGGCCGATATTAAAACTACTCGCCCGATTACTCCCTGAATTGTACTCCACTTACTATAACTATTGTGTCAAAAATGACGAGTTTTGGCCATACTTACATGTTATTATGATGATGCCATGGCAACGTCAAAAAACAAGAATCATAGAATAAATCCCCTTTTCAAAATTACGAAAAAAATTACAACGGGGTGGGGGAGGGGGGGGTGTGTGGCATCCACCCCCGCCCCCAATTAAAAAAACTGAACGCATTTGCAGTTTGTTGATGTTGTAACATTCAGTTAAGACATATCAGTTTCACGCTTGAGTAAAAAATAATTTCTTTGACACAACGAGTTTGGCGTATATTGATATCTGGTTTTCCCCCTATAGCCCTTTCTCTCCTCAACTGCTTTATTTTGTAGATTTCAAGTGCTTTCGAAGAGAGAGAAATGTTCGACAAAAAGCCTTTCTTCTGAAAATGCTTGCTAATGTTCTTTTAGATCTGTTTCATCATATTCCTCGGAACGCAGCTGTATCAGTTTGCCCTGTAGTTGTATGTCCATTGTTCGATGTTTTATTTAATAGTTCGACATCTTCTCCTCGGCTAGCCCTCTATCCTTGTTTGAAGGTAACTGTTACAATTTGTTAGTCATTTTTACTCGTGAATGTAATGAAACGAGTATGGTTATGGAAAGTGATATGCAAATTTTCACTCGGTCAGTCGGTCGGTCGATGGGCTGTTAACTTTAATTTATGAATAATAATTTATGCATTAAATTATAAATTAATTTTCCTTGTTTTTTTTTGAAACTTTTTGTTTCACACTTCTGAGGTTTGAACCGGCGACTCCTAACATCAACTATGGTTTTGAAGACCAAACGCCTAACCGCTAGACCACTTCGGCGAACTAATCATTTGGGTTGAAAATTAGCATATAGATTTCTTTGTGTTGTTCTTACCCGCTGACCGATACCGTAGGTGCAAAGTTTAATGGCTTGTATGTATAAAAGCCTTTTCGAATGGCTCGATTTATAGCTCTTAAGAATTTCACATGACAAATAGAAGAAATAAGTTCCAAGCGTATTGTATGATAATCGATAGTCATGATACGTAAATAATTTATCGTAAAAAAGCTCGCCAAACTGACGAATTTTGTTGCCTTTTAATAATATACTGTATAGTACTTGATTTGCATCTCCAATAGATTCATAAAAAAAGGAGAAAGAAAAAAAAGACGTCGTATAAAATTGTAAAATAGATTGTCGTAAAAAAAAAAATTAATCGTCCCGCTGAGAATCGAACCCGGGCAGCTGGACTGGAGGGCCAACGCATTACCACTACACAACGCGTAAGCAAACTTACACTTCATGGTAGAAATTAGTGTTATATAACGAAGGCTTTTGAATGGATTACCCGCGTCCGCTGTAGACACAAGGAACCAACGTGAACATATCTCCCTTCAAACAACTTCTATACTAACATGCCGCTCACAAAAGGACAGAATCATTTCATAGCTCTACACCAATACATTTAGTATTCTCATTCACGAGTGGGCTAACAAAGCGCCTTTGATTGAAAGCCTGTTTCTAGTAAACTTTATGCTTTTCACGTAATATTTTTTTCTAAAACTAACGAAGAACAACTTAAAAAAGGTAACTACCTCTACTCATCCGAACCTTTGTGTCTTTTCAAAGGAAGGAAAAAAACAACGAGATGTTTTGGAATGAAACTGAGAAATAAATTGAAAGAATAAACTTGAAAACTAGATACGAAATTGGGGTTTCTGGGTTATGGTCATTTAACGACACAAATTAAAATTTGAAAAAGACAACAGAGCCTGAAAAAATTAACGTGTAACACTTCAAGTGCGCAATTCGTTTTCGTTTTTCTAGCGACGGGATGCTTTAATTTCTTGCTATAGATAGGTTTTCGTTTGGGGCAGGGACAAAAAAAAAACGCGAAGGTGTTATTATATTAAACTTTATACACATCATCAGTTGCATAAGGATCCTTTATTTTACATGTAAATATTCATTTGTCTTTATTCAATACAATGATCTTCTTTCCTTATCAACCACAAAGCATGAGTGCATCTCACGCTAATCTTGCTATTACATCAAAACGTCAATGCACGTTTTGAGAATAATACAAAACAACAGTTGTAAAGTCATTGTTGAATCTGTTTAAGCCCATTTATTGCCCAACACCTTACTGGATCCTCTTGTGAGAAAACGGATTGGATCATGGCTCCACCACCACAACTCCGCCATGAACGCCATCTTTTAACTGGGACCACCATGCAGTTCGCTGATCCTTGGGTGATGTGGCAGTTGCGATACTGGGCAGCAATATCACTCGCAGAGAGAACGACTCCCCATACATTCACCTCTGTCACTTCACCAACAAACGATTGTGCTGCGGCAAAGCCTCCTCCAAGGGTGTCCTGGTCCTGTCCGATGACGGTGGTACCCCCGGAAGCAATCTTGCCGCCCTTATTTAGATGTATTTAGGCCTGTACCACTGGCAACGATCGCACCATCCTTGTAGAACTTATAGTCTCCGTTGGCGCTGCTCCATGTGAAGCAGACATGGTTCCATTTGCCATAGTCAAGAACAACATCAGCATACCTTTCAAAAAGAGAAAAGAGATTGTAGGGATAATAACAAGATCAGGGCGAGATAAAAAATAAGAACTGATTCTACGGGAAAGTAATATTAATCGGAAATTTTATGCTTTTTTTTATCATTTCAGTTAGTTCGCTTTTTCGTGTGCTGATTACTTTTGAAAACTGAAGAGATATTACAGTATCCCTTCGTTAATCAGAGAGATTGAGTCTAAGCAGAAACCCATAAGGATTAAAACATGTAACTCCCTATAATTCGCACTGTACAAACCGTTTGCACATTCGTTTACACTAAGTACCATATTTGAAAATCACGAGAAACATTTAACCAATCAAAATTACTATATTTGGATTAAATTCACAGGCGCGCTAGCTCGCGCTCGATGGCGTAATCTTTTTTTTTTGCAAGCTTGGTTGAAATAAATTTAAATGTGGTTAATTCTCTCGGTTTCATCTTCTTAAGTAGTCTGAAGAACTTCGCTCGATACACTTAATTATTTCTTTAGTTTCTTAAGAAATTTACGGCGTTTAGGTCGAAATTCAAGCAACTTACCGCAAAACCAAAAATTATGTTTTGTGTGTGTATAAAGCATTCGCGTGCAAATTCTTCGTGTTTCCAAATATGGTACTTAGCAAAATGAATATTCAAACGCTGTGCACGCGCGTTACACGTTTCAACCCTTATGGGTTTCTGGTCTAAGTTTATATCCTTGATTATCCTTGCTTTGATGCAAAGAAGCATTTGCAATATTTAAGCGCACCTTTACTTGTTCAAAATACTTTTAGTAAGGAACAACTAAAAAAAGGATTAAGTATTTCTTTCGCAAATTCACCATTGATAATAGTGCGAAGTTGTCAGTACCTTTTAGTGCCACCGAACCAAGCATTTAAACTGGGAGTTGTACAAAGCAACAACGCATTTCCCGCCAATGTTTCGGCCACATGGTAGCTGTATACGCACTCGTTCATAGCATATCCACCGGAAGGTTTGTTGTCATCAGTGTCTTTCGCAAAAAAGCACACTGTAGCTGCATCCAAATCATACTCGATAGAGTTTGCTTTTATCCCGTAATCTGTGGTGGTGTGGTGGTGTGCTCTTGAAATAGCATTCGGTACTCTGCAAGAGAACGTTTCGATGTAATATTTAACAATTATTCCACGAGCGCGCGTTGGATATGAGATGGTAGATAGCCAAGAGGCGCGTAGCGGCTATAACGATCTCATATACAACAAGTGCGAGTGAAATAATTGTTTTATTAAAAACGCCCAAAGAATTACAATATTTGAGTTCCCTAGCTGTTTTCGTTGACGCGTATCGGCGACCATATTTGTGGTCAATGGTATAAGAGCTCATACACCATTGCCTGTTAACCAATCAAGACTCAGAAATTGCAATATAAGTACCACTGCTACTTTTTAATAAAACAATAGAGTTGATGTTCTAGGGTGTAAAAATTTTTCAACCCGAATTTGGCTCATTTAAAAATGACCTCTGAAAAAGGCCAGAAACATACTGTATTTATACGCCCAAGAACACTTCTGTTGCTATTATAATAATATCACAAGGCAATTAATATAATTATTACGACGGTAAGCGATATATCTTGAACGGATTATTGCCTGAACTGAGCGGGTTTCGCTCGACAAAGACAAACTTATATCGACTTCACCGCCTGGGTTTTCTTTGTGTTTTTCAATTCCACTTCATCTAGATGAGAAGATTGACAATTGGCTTTCTTGGTAGAATTTTCAGCTATTCTGTCTTGATAAAGCTCTAAAATAGTTTGAAGTTGCAGACAGGCATACAGACATAGCAGCGCCTCGAGTTTAACGGTGCTTGAAGTGTTGACAGCCAGCAAGAAATAAGCGTGAACAGTTGAATGGTTTTCAGTTCTGGTTGGCAGGCTATGTTCCTTTTTTTCTAATTGGATGAGGGCAGCGGGTTAAAATATATTTCACCGCGTTAAAGTTTTTATTTTAAACCGCAAAGTACTTCACAATATATACCCGATGAAATTAGTATAATTATGAGATTTGTAGATTTTTGCTACCTTATTGGTAAACACTATTCATGAACCAATTTAGTTCGATTGTTTTCCCTAAAAACACTGAATATAAGCATCTAATCTACATACTGCTCGGCCCAATAAGCTTGTTACTCAATAAAAAAAATAAATTAAATAAATAAATAAAAATCAAATCACTTTATTTAAGGTTCAATGTGTCTAGCACTGCTGTGCTAATTTGGATAACTGTAAATCGAAACTTGCTAAAATTCCCAGCTTGCAGGAGGCTGATCAGTTGGCTATTTACAAAGCGTGGCGATTTGAATTCAGGGCCACTGAACAAAATAGGCCGAAAGTGCTAGACTTTTTTGCATTATTTTCCTTCGCGAGCATTTTTTTCTACATTTTATCCCAATAAGCACTGCTAGCATTATTTTGGATTTTCGATGATTATTTGTATAATTTTTTGTTAAAAAGCACAATCTGACTTTTTTTATGGCGTCCAAAGCCTCCCAGATGCGTTTTGCCCTCATTTTAGTCAAAGGAGCCGAGGAGGCCGGGGAATAAGTCTGATAGGTCAGCGGTTGTCTTCTAGAATCCCAGTCCATCACACTCGTTCCAAGATGGCGTCATCCACGTTGTCATCGGAGAACAATGGAAGACAGCCAGCCAAGGCAAAAAATGAAAAATGCACTATCTGAAAATTAATATTCTGTTTAAAAAAATCGGAAAAAGTGAGCATTTTTATGTAAACCACGAGCACTTTTTAGAAAAATTAGCATTATTTTAGCACTTTTTGGCAAAAAACGAGCACTGCTTTAAGCATTAAATGCTTTTTTTACGAGCACTTTCGGTAAGAGCCTAAACACAAATCCATCCAGTGGCAGGGAGGAGGATTGAACCCGGGACATCCCGATTACAAGGCCCGTGTCCTAATCACTAGGCCACGCTGCCTTGTCATAATGATGATAGCCTTTAGCACAATAGTTTTTAAAGCTTTTTGTGGGGTCGTGTGAAAAATGAATTGTTTAACATGATTTGAAACGGCAGACGTAGACAGTGTAAAGTGCATCTTAGCTTACCATTAGAAGGAGTGCAAGAATCTGTGGTATCCATCACAGCAACAAACAAACCAACGAGCAGGAAAGTGGTACAAGCGAACTTCATTTCTCTTCAACATTTATGGAGCTGATACAAAAAAAAATTTTAAAAGCAATAATATTAAATTCAACACGTAAAAAAATTGACTTTGATATCAGCATCTCCATTCTGAGTCCAGGCATTAGAAAGAACTTCACCGGAACCTTCACAACAATAATCAATTTTATCGGCATTATACAGAACAGGCATAGAGCAAATAAAATACTTGTGATAAAAATTCGAAGCCCTGCGCAGCGTAGGTGCTGAATGTATAAATGATAAAAATGTAAATACTACGCTGTAGTAACCCGTTGGCTGCTGCCCTCGGGGGACAACTATTTCGCCGTTGAACGGCGAAATAGTTTTGTCCCTAAGAAAGCAGCATGCCGAATCGGGAATAGTTTTTTTACTACAGCGTAGTATTTACATTTTTATCATTTATACAAATAAAATACTTGCTGTGCCGATGTTTCTTTTAACCCCCTTATGCGCGCACTGCCATGTGACCACGTTAGGAGGACCCTCCTGAAAACCACCCCTAGGTGATTGGAGGCCTCCTCTTAAAATATTATGTATTATTATTATTATTTATAAGGCAAAACGCCGGGCGCTGGATTGGCTAAGAAGATAACTTTTTTGCTTCGACAAATTTCTAGCAGCCATATTTTGGGTTCTTGGACTTTAGTGACTAGCCCGTCTCGCCAGTTTTTTTTTCAGTTTCCATCCATATTCCAGCCTGATAATGACCTTATAAATGAACGACTGAACACGAGTTGTTGAAGTACGTCTTGGTTCTAGACATAAACGTCAATTGAATAGTGTTGGTTACATTTCACTGAAGAAGGAAGTAACACTGCAAGTTTAGGAGCGTCCAGGTTTTAATTTATTACGTTAGTTTTAGAAATTTGCTCGCGATGCCTCGCATTAAACATTTCGATTTGAACGTGAGGATCACAATTTGGCTCTATGAATAAATTTTTAACCATTGTAGTCATGCGACCTATTTTTGAAAGGCTTAAAAGCCTGGTTTTCACTAGCGACGCAAGCACAAGCAGGGCCGTAACCAGACCTTTGCATAGACGAGGCAAGATCTTGCTGGTGGGTTTTGGGGTCCTGTCCTTCAGAAAATTTTGAATCTAGAAGCTATGAATCTCTTTTAGACCTTTAAGAGACATTTTTCATGAGGTATTTCTTGAGAAAACTCAATCTTGTTCAGCTGGGGATTATTTTCCCAACAAAACATATTTTGTTTTAAATTTTTGGTATAAATTAACTAGGCAAGTGCCTCGTCTTGCCTCTTGCTAGTTACGGCCCTGACAAGCGCAAGCATAAGTAGTTTGTGCCAAGTGAAAACGAACGTCGACATACGCATAAGCACATTAACATAAGAATACGATGTTTACTAGTTAAAAGGCTCTAGGTTTTTGATTTCATTCTTTTGGTAAATATTGCAGCAGAAACTCTCAGGCATCAAATGTTGGCTATTCTACTCTTGTGACAAGGAAGGCAAAAGCGACTACAAAACTGGAGGAAAACAAAACATTTGTTCAAATGCTGGAACGAGTGCTTTAATTGGCTAGACACGGCGAGACGTAAACAATTTTCTTGTGCTTTTGCGATGTTTCGTTTTCACAGGAACGCAAGCACAAGGGCAAGCAAAAGACAAAGAAAAATTTTGATCCTTGTGCTTATGCTTGCGTTGTGCTTATTCCTTATGTCGAAGCCGTTTTCACGATGAAATAAGAGCTGTTATGCTTGCGCTTGTGCTTGCGTCGCTAGTGAAAACCAGGTTTTACTGTAACATACTTTTTGGGATTTCGCTGAACAGTTTTGTCCAAAATCGACAAAAACAATAATTCTGAAAGACAATTGCTTCCACTCGCTTGACCTCTTATGACCGTTAAATGAACAACAAAAAAAAACATTATGTATAAGCATAGACAGCAACGAAGAAGACACAAAGACGGCCAGAAAAACATAAATGCTTCACGGAAAGTATCCAACTGAACTCTCTTCATTGGTCTTCATCGATACATCTACAATAAAAACCATTCCATTGTTACTTGTTTTAATTCCTACCTTTTCCTTTGAGCTTGGTTCAACGGGTCAGAGCCAATGTGAGAGCAAGTGCCTTCTTTGTGTACTCACTGACAATGGCGAGAGTGGCTCTAAAATGTGCACACAATTACTCGGCGCTATTGCGTAAGGCAGGTGGCAGCCTCATGCGTGGAACATAAATGGCCGTAAGCGAAAATTCTTACTTGTAAGTATAGTTTCATTGACTACCAAACGATTATCGTTCAGCGTACGTAATTAAATTTCCCGGCGAAACTATTTTTCATAGTTTCACCTCTCAAAAGAACCTTGTTGTGGGACTAAATGGGGTATTACATAGGAAAGTCGAGGTGTTAAATCAATTCAACTCCTTAAACGTTAAATCAGTCCCTTGTCGGCCTTACTTTACGTGTGCTATTGCCTGAGGGGCGCACGTGCATTTCTGCTTGTTGGTATGGTATATCCTCAGCTACCACAAAATTGCTATTGACTGGTTTGCTTTTTCTGTTTTTTTTTTTATTTTTTTTATTTTTGTTTTCATGTCTTGACTTCGTAGAAAAACCTTGTTTTGGAATTGAATATTTAACAAATCTTAGAGTAGGATTGGAATAAACACTAAGAGAGTGTAAAACCAACTTTAATGAATTCCTTGGATAAATCGTTATGCCTTTAAGCTTAATGTCATTCGTATTGTAAAAGGTACTTAACATTTGCTACCTAAGTATTTTTCTGTCCTGCTTTATTTCTTGTCCTTGCCAAGTTTACATTTTAAAAATTAAATCATGAATCGTTCCCATTTTCTCTGTTATTTTTTATTTATTTTATAACTTCACACAAGAACCTTGTTCTGTAAGAGAACATATCACAAAGCCTTGAAGGGGGCATATGTGATTGGAAAAAAGTAAACACCATCAACCCGCTTATGATAATTTGTTAAAACCAATTTGAATAAATTCCTCACACGTTTATAACTTGTCCATTTGTGTAAGATACTCATCAGTCGCTTGGTATAATGACAAATGACATCCGAAAAATCCTACTTGCCAATCTTTTTTCATTGACTACCAAACCATCCTTTTCGGGCCTACTTCGTTATGTTCTATTGGTCACGTTGTTATGGTTAGAAACGAATTGATCTCGAAACTGGTATTAATTCGTGCAGCTCGTCCCTATCAAATTAGGTTGTTTTAGGGGCAGAGCTCCAGCGCGCGAATCGCACCATTGGAGCACCATGGGTAACGAAATTTGGTAAACCCATGAAGCCCAAAAAATTTAAGTACCGGTAAACGTACGCGCACCCGCGCCTACAGACTCTCGGGGAGGGTGTGGGGAGCCACAAGGCAACCGAAGCCGGGGGGGGGGGGGGAAGGGGAGGAGAATGTCATCTTATCATATCTTTACGAACATTAACATGGGTTTGCATGTTTAATATTGGACATCCATGTTACGTTTCTGGAAAGAACATCGAATGACAACTCCAACTGTATGAAAAAATAGCAGGACAGTGATAGAGCAAATACGTTATCTTTTGTGAAAAATTTGTCAATTGTCTTCTGCTGTCTTCATGGTAACTTGGGGGTTTACAATTCTTGTACGCACAAAACATTTAAAAATGCTCCATATACTTGCGTTTAGAAAAAGGCGACAAAGCCTGGAAAATTCAAAGTGTAACACTTCAAATGTGTATATACGTAATTCTTTTTCGTTTTTTTAGTGACGGGATGCTCTCTAGTCAAAGCTAGGTAGTCTAGGTTTAGGGCAGGGATAAATAAAAGCGCGAACGAAACTGGCTTTAAGTTTTCATGTAATGATAACACTTTAAACACATCATCGGTTGCATAAGGATCCTTTATTTTTAAATATTCATTTGTCTTTATTCAATACAATGATCTTCTTTCGTCATCAACCACATAGCATGAGTGCATCTCTTGCTAATCTTGCTACCAGCAAATATTACATCAAAACATTAATGCACGTTCTGAGAGTAATACAAAACAACAGTCGGAAAGTCATTGTTGAATCTGTTTAAGCCCATTTATTGCCCAACACCTTACTGGATCCCCTTGTGGAAAACGGATTGGATTATGGCTGCACCACCACAACTCCGCCATGAACGCCATCTTTAAACTGGGACCACCAGTTCACTGATCCTTGGGTGACATGGCAATTGCTGTACTGGGCAGCAATATCACTTTCGGAGAGTACTTCGCCCCAGACATTCACCTCCGTCACTTCGCCAACAAAAGATTGGTCTGTGTTGAAGCCTCCTCCAAGAGTGTCCTGGTCCTGTCCGATCACGGTGGTACCTCCAAAACGTATCTTACCGCCCTTATTGAGGCCTGAACCACTGCCTTCGAGAACACCATCCTTGTAGAACTTATAGTCTCCGTTGGCGCTGCTCCATGTGAAGCAGACATGATTCCATTTGCCATAGTCAAGTGCAACTCCACCATACCTTAAAGAAGCATTTGTAATATTTTAAGGGCACCTTAACTTGTTCAAAAGACTTTTAGTAAGGAACAAGTGAACAAAGGATAAAGCATTTCTTTAGCAAATTCACCATTAATAATAATGCGAAGGTGTCAGTACCTTACAGTGTTATCGAAATAAACATTTAACTTGGGGGTTGTACAAAGCAACAACGCATTTCCCGCCAGTGTTTCGGCCACATTGTAGCTGTATACGCACTGCTCACAACCATATTTTCCCGGTTTGTTTTCATCGGTGTCTTTTGCAAAAAAGCACACTGTGGCTGCCTCCAGATCATACATGATCGAGTTTTCTTTTATTGCGTAATCTGTGGTGGTGTGCTCTTCAAAAATCATTCGGTACTCTGCAAGGGAACGTTACGATGCAATCAATATAACAATAGAGTTAAATCCCTAGGGTGTAAAACTTTTTCAACCCGCGACTTTGGCTCATTTAAAAGTGAGCTCTGAGAAGGGCCAGAAACATTATGTATTGACGCCCAAGACCACTGGCAATGGGCGGATGGGTCAATGGCAAGGCGTACGGGCCCTCGGTCGGGGGGGGGGGGGGGGGGGGGAGGGGAAAAAAAAGGTAAGTTAATTTTGGGGAGCCAATTTACATTGTTTTCACCTCATTTGAAAGAAATACAAAAGCGTGTAAAACAATTGGTTTTAAAACATTTCGTTAAAAGTTTTAAGTTAGCCTTGAGAACTAAACATTTGAGTCGAAAGCATTAGCTCCATCACATTTATAACAGCTTGTTTCAAGGTCTTCCACTAAATCCATCGTGCACAAACCTCAAGCTATGGAAAAGCTGATTGCAACTGAATCAAACTGAGGAGGCAACCAGAATTTGCACTGGGAAAAATCGAACATGATTTTAGCAATTTGCGGGAGGAAACGAAAGCAGATGAATGAGAAATTTGGACTGTTGAACCACAAAGTTTGGCATATTTCCAATTCTTTTGCTGTAATTCTTTTTGAACGTAATCAATGTTGTCTAGACTTTTCGGCTTATTTTCTATTTTTCTCTAGGCTTGTTGCCCGAATTCTAAGCATTTTGCCCGAAAAATTTTGGCACGGGGGGAGCTGCAGCCCCCCTCTCCCACCCGCCTCGTACGCCTATGGTCAATGGAGCAAACGATCATCAAGGCTGGATTTCAGCACTTATTGAAAATATGTAATCTGAAGCTACAAATAATTTCGAAATCACACAATATTACGATTGAATCTCTTCGGCAAAAATGACACATAGTTATAGCAAAAAACTGAACACAGAAAAATACTCACTTTGTCCGGCCGTGAAAAAAAAACACATTCCCACGCGCTAAAAAATCGGCACTGCACGGCAAATTTTTGGCACCGTGACCAAACCATTTCGGCACGGCACTACCCATTTACACGACCAAAACAAGAAGGTTTTCTCCTGCTAGGCACGGTACCAATTTTCATATCGGCGCCCCTACTTCCATCGGTTTTCTTCCCGAGAAGTGGCAGAAGAATGTTTTGCTGTGATTGCTCATCGTGCTTTCAGTGCAAAACGCGAATTTTATCGGAAAGGAACGAGTTGTCGACCATTCAACATATTCAAGAAGGTTCAAGGGCAAAACAAATCGACATTTGAAAGGAGTTGACGAAAAGAAGAAGATTGAAAAATAAATGGCTCTTTGTAGTGATGATGTAAGTGGCTATCACACGGCGGTTTTTTTTTTAGAGCGGTTGCTTTCTCTTATTTTCTTCCTCGGTGGCATTCTCATCCCCCAGAACTTCTTTTTTTGTACTCTATTCGTCTCTTAGGGCGAGAATGACGCAGGGGCCGCCATTTTCGTGCAAACAATGCATGCGTCACACTTGTTTTCGGCACGGTGCCTCGATTAACCCGTGCCGAGACTACCTCCTAGAGGTAGTCTCGGCACCCCCCAAAAATTGGGCACTGGTGCCACATTTTTTTGGGGACTGGTACGTTTACACGTCGATAATTGGGAGTGCCGTACCCAAAAATTGTCAGCACGGTGCCAAAAATTTGCCGTGCCTTGCCGATTTTTTGCGCGTGTAAATGGGGTTTAAATCTCACTACCTTTTAAAACCCTTATAAAAAACCTTATGAATAAAACATTCCTAGCTTTCGCTACCACGACGTATGACAAACGTGTTCGACATAAAAGATTACATAACAAATGATCCATAGTGCTTTGCGGCCCTTTCTAAGCTAGTGTGCAGTCCATTTCGTTTAGGTAACATAAACGCCATTGCACTCACTTCTGTGTTGCAATTATCATAATTTGATAAGGCAGTTGTAAAAGAATTATTACGATGGTAAGCGATATATCTTAAACAGTGCAGGTGACGAGTCGGTGGTGCTTAAATAAAACTTGATAGAAAACCATTAAAATTTGTCTCGGCTCCAAATAAAAAAAATTTAAGTCATCAGTTAAAAAATGTTAAAATGGCAGTTTGAGATTTTTGCCTTAACAGAGTTCTTCCTTGAGATTCTGTAATTCCTCTTTATCTAGATGGGAAGATTGAAAATTTGTTTTCTTGATAGAATTTTCAGCTATTTTGTCGTTATAAAGCTCTAAAACAGTTTGCAGTTGCAGACACCATACAGAAATAGCAGCATCTCGGGTGATACGGTGATTGAAGTGTTGCCAGTCAGCAAGAAATTAACGTGAACATTTCAATGGTTTCTAGTTCTGATTGGCTGGCTATGTTCTGTTTTTTTTTTTCTGATTGGATCAGGGCAGAAGATTAAAATATATTTCATCCCGTTAGAGATTCTATTTTAAAACTGCAAAGTACTCCACAATATATATCCGACGAAATTACACTCTTTTTTTATAAGAATACAGTTTTTCCGACCCAGGCTGGATATTCTTATTTTTCTGCCGATTTTAGGCTGAAAATATTCTTATGAACATTCTTAGAAAATACCGTGTGACATTTCCGTTTTAGCAAGGGTAGCAAGTATTGGGTAATCAATTACAAGTGTTTGGTGTCCAGATCTGTATCGTGTTAAAATAACACTTGGCCGTTTGGCTTTAAACAAAGCATTCCTCACAGTGATACAATCATGCAATGAAGGAAATGAAAACGCCTGATTTTATTTCAACTAAAAATATATTTAATTGTATTGTATTCAGTACAAATTTTCAACTCAAAATTATATTCTTTTCAAAATCTCAGCCTCGGGTTTATTCTTAAGATATTCTTAAAAAATCGCAAATTTCAGCCTCGATGTTCTTATAAACTAGATTCTTATATAAATCAAAGTCTCTTCGAGATACCGACTTTTTTTGCATGAAGTATGAGTCGAAGGTTTATCCTGTGCAGTCAAAAAGCCGTATGCATGATTTCAGCGTGGATTTTCTCGGAAACTATTGGAGGGATGAAGTTCAAATTCGGCGAAGAGATAGAGCAACAACTCACCGATCGATAGCCGTCGTCAGATAGGTGAGATTTTCAGTAGTTTGGCGTTAATTCCGGTTTGAAGTGGAGGAGGTCGCTGCTGGCGGCCGCCGACTTGCAAGCCTTGTCTCCTCTTTCTCTCTTACTGGCCTTCGGCCGGCTAAATCAGTTAAAAAAGTGCTTAAAACGGCCCGCGCAGGCGAAGAAATACAACACATGAGTCGATAAACGTTTCATTAAACTTTATTGAGATATTTAGAGCGAAATGTAGTTAGATATGTTATTTCCAGAGCTTTATTTCAGTAACCCTTATAGATTTCAAAATTTCTTTTGTTCGTCTCATGTCAACAACAATAATTAACCACGAACACATAGGGTGGTCTGCCTGTGATGCAACATTGCTGTCAACGCGAGGTCACGTCCCTAACGACCTAGGCTGATGACGAAATAGAATGGGCGCTTGTAGCGACCAAATTTGGCCTAAAAAAGAAGCCTTAAAAGAAGCCCCCATCTCTTGCATTTGTTTTAACTTCAATAATATCTTTGAAAAGAGCAAGTTTTTTGGTATGGTTTATTTTTGACGTTTGTAATTTTTAAACGATGTAAGTGCTAGTGGCTATTTATTCGTGTTTTAGTTACGCAATCCATTGTTTGTGCGACGCTTTTTATAGATCGCCTTTCAGACACACGTGCGTTGAGATAAGAAAGCTGACATGTCACTTTTAACATTGTTATATAACGTTTGTAAATGACAAGTCACGTTTTTTCCACGAGATCGCGTGATCACCCACAGCGGAAAGTAATCCCTTGAGAAATTAAAATATTCCCTTGAGAAATTAAAAAAGTCCCTTGAGAGTAGACAAGAATGACAAGAATGTTCCAAATTTTGCCCCACATAACTGCTATTCTCCTATTTTCGCTTGTAAACAAGCAAAAAAAGTCGCAAAAAGAGTGTATTTTAATTATGAGATTTGCAAAATTTAGCTACCTTATTGGCAGACACTTTACATGAACTAATTTAGTTTGATTGTTAAGCACGATAGTGTGAAAAATAAATTGTTTAAATTTGAAACGGCAGACGTAGACAGTGTAAAGTGCGTTTTGTTAGCTTACCATTAGAAGGAGTGCAAGAATCTGTGGTATCCATCACAGAAACGAACAAAACCACGAGCAGGAAAGTGGTACAAGCGAACTTCATTTCTCTTCAATATTTATGGAGCTGATAAAAAAAAATTATAAAAGCAGTGATATCAGATTCAACATATGTAAAAAAAGTAGACTTTGATACCTGCATCAACATTCTATTTCAGGACTCAGAAATAACTTGGCAGGAACCTTCATAATAACTGAATCAATTTAGATCATCATTTAGTTATACAGAACAGGTATAGAGCTGAAAAATGCTCGCTGTAACGATCTTTTTTATGAAACCTTTTATGCGCGCGCTGCCCCGTCAGAAAGGCAAAACGCCGGGAGCTGGATTGGCTAAGAAAGAGAACTTTTTTGCTACGATAAACTTCTGGCCGCCATATTTTGGGTTCTTGGAGTAAATGCCTAGCCCGTTTCGCCGGATTTGCTTCAGTTTTCATCGGTATTCCAGCCTGCTAATGTGAATGAACGACTGAAAGCGAGTTGTTTCAAGAAGCAAGGTTTGCCGGAATCTAGACATTACAAAAGGTAATTCAATAGTATAACGTTTCACTGAAGAAGAAAGTAACTCTTCAAGTTTAGGAGCGTCCAGCTTTTAATTCATTGCGTTATTTATATGACTTTGTCCGCCATGCCTCAGACTTAAACATTTAGATAAACGTGAGCATCATAATTTTCCTCTGTGAGCAAGCGTGCCATTCGCTGTTTAAAAACCTTTTTCAGTCTTCTTTTTATCTTTGAAAAAACGTGTGGCTGTTTGCTTAAACATGCTACAAGAACCATCAAGTACTGGGACCACTCTTTCACTCGGAAATTTTGAAAGCCTTATTTCTTTTGGGATTTCACCGAATTATTTTTTTCAGAATCGACATAAACAATAATTCTGAAAGGTTATTCAGGTTATTGCTTACGTTTCCCCTCGTTCGAACCCGTTAAACGAACAGAAAACATAATGTATAAGCATAGAGTGCAACAAATAAGACACATAGACGGCCAGGAAAACATAAATTCTTAAGGAAAAGCGTCTAACTGAGCTCGCTTTATCGGTCTTCATCGATACACCTAAAATAAAACCATTGTATTGTTACTTGTTTTAATTCCTACCTTTTCCTTTGAGCTTGGTTCAACGGGTCAGAGCCGATGTGGGAGCAAGTGTCTTCTTCGTATACTCACTGAAAATGGTGAGAGTGGCTCTGAAATGTGTACAATAAGTAGGCGCTATTGCGTAAGGCACGTGGCAGCCTCGCGCGTGGAACACAAATGACCGTAAACGAAAATTCCTACTTGCTAGTATAGTTTCATTGACTACCAAACCATAATTGTCCAGCGAACATTATTTGTTGTCTTGGCCAAGTTCACTCGTTACCGTGTCTACTATTTTTCATAGTTTTACTTCTCAAAAGAAGTATATTGTGGGACTAAAAAAATATTTTAAAAAAGATTTGCTGGAGATTTTCAAAGGCAAGTCGAAGTGGTAATCAATTCAACTCCTTATATTAGCCCCTTGTCGGTCTTGCTTTACGTGTGCTATTGCCTGAGGGGCGAGCGTGCATTTCTGCTTGTTGGTATTGTTTCATTGACCACTATTTTGCTATTGACTGGCTTGATTTTCCTGTTTCTATTCTTTATGTTCTTCAAAAAAGAACCTTCTTTTTGAGCTGAATGGCTTAAGCACTGGCCAAACGGCAAAGCACGGGGACGCAAGTAGCCGCAAATTGATCTTGTGTGCAGTTTTGCGTTGGGTGGCCAAACGGACTCACAAGTTTACTCGCAGATGCATGCAAGTTATACTATTGCGTATTGCGCGCGCTGCAGTTCAGTACTTGAAACAAACAGCAATAAGACTTGCGTTGGGTGGCCAAACGGTGAAAGCTTGCGCCGACTTGCATGCAAAATTGATCTCGACCAAAGTGAACGCAAGTCATCGCATGTTCAGAGCATGTTAACGCAAGTGCCCGCAACTTGCGGGCACTTGCAAAACTTGGAAGCGACGCTTCCCCTGATTAACTGGTACTGGACTAACTGACGTGTTAAACCAACTATATATGACCCATCCCGTGGATAGTTTTTTTTATGTCTTTTAAAATGCCTTTTGTCAAAAGTATTGTGTACGGAGGTTAACAGATGATTTGAGCACAAGTTTGGTTACAATTTTGTTACGTTGAACACTAAAGCGTTGTTGTCTGGCGTGCTTTACTTCTTGCCTATCATCGTTCCAATATCCTTTTTTCGTATTATTTTAATCACAAAAGAGCCTTGTTTTGGAAGTGAACATATCACATAACTTTGAAGGTGGCATATCTGATTGGAAAAAAAGTAAAAACCAATTGCGCGTTACTAAATTGGCTATTGTGTAAGATTATTAACAGTCGCTTTGAACACAAATGACATAAGAAAATTCCTTCTTATCAACCTTGTTTCATTGACAACCAAATCATCCTTTTCTGGCCTGCTTTGTTCTGTTCTGTTCTCTTGGTCAAATCTTTGGACTGGTCAGCTGTTAATCTAGTTTGTCCCTATCAATTTACATTGTTTCACGACTTTTTCACTTGAGAGCTTTGTTCAAAAAATCGTCTGGATACATCCAGTAAATGGAACCAGAGAGATGTAAAAAATATTTGAACTAGATGCTATTAGACGTAAGAAACGCACGCACTGTCTTAAAAGCTTGCTTTGTTTTATGCCTCTTTACAAAGTTTACAATTAGGATGTTTTTTAGGGCAATTGTACGTTTTTTTGTCTACTTTTTATACCTATTATTTTTTTACTTCACACAGTCGGTGACAGCTGTTGTGAAACAAAGGCCGAGCTTTGGTTAATAATAGCTCTCGGATGAAATGAAAGCGATACATTTTTGCTATCTTTTACCGTATTAATATCACAATAGTTTTAACTACATCTCTAGATAACTAGAAAGTCAAAATCCAGTCTTTGACTCAGACTTTTATTAATTAATCCCCTTGTTAACTCGCGACGTTTGTAGATACCGCCTTTGGAAAGGTGATACTGGTGTTATAGTGTGAGTAAAAAAACCGCAATACACTCTTTTTATTTTATAAGAATATTGTTTTTCCGACCGAGGCTGAATATTCTTATTTCTCCACCGCATTTTAGGCTGAAAATATTGTTATGAACATTCTGAGATAATACCGTTTGACATTTCTGTTTTAGCATGTGTCCAGATCTGTATCGTGTTATATTGTGCACATGTACCATTGCTTTTCGTTGCAGCCAGCAAGACCAAGATGTCGCGTCAGACGACACTTGGCCGTTTTGGTTTTAGACAAAGCATTCCTCTCAGAGATACAATGACGGAAAGGAAAAATCCTGATTTTGTTTCAGCTTAAAACATATTTAATTGTATTGTATTTACAAATTTTCATCTCAAAATTATATTCTTTTCAAAATCTCAGCCTCGGGTTTATTCTTAAAATATTCTTAATCAAAGATCTCTTCGAGATATCGACTTTTTTGCATGAAGTTAGAATGAGTAGAAGGTTTATCCTGGGTATTGTTGTTCGAACATATCATGGAAGAATTCAAACGTCTTTCACTTCAAGCATTTTTTTTTGTTTTCGCGGAGGAAATGCTGTACTTGTCAGTCGCGACGGCTGGGCGCTTTGCGACACATATACTTTGGCTTGGTTAAAAATGGTAAACTTTGACGTTTGCCTTTAATCGAAATAGTTGTTTCCTTTCGAGTTAGAAAGATTTCTACTCGGCTAAATGCAGGGTTCCCGATAAAGGTTACGCACGACAGAGTTACCTTTTGTCTCGTCACGCAATCTTAACCCCACATTGAGAAGTAAATTTTCGTTTGGATATTACCAAAAGCCGCTTCTCCTCGCGTTATTCTTTACCTTACGGCTACACATGTCATTTCTAACGACTACATTTCCAGTAAAACAGTTGCTGTTTATTTTTCTAATGGCGATGCATTAACTTCTGAACAGAAGAAAATTTTTTAGCGTTTACTGCTTCCACCGGAAGTAATTTCACAACAGGCTACAAAAACACTTGTAAATATCACTTCACACCTGCATTGAATGATGTTGCAATTCTAAATTGTGCAACTCAGCAGAAATAATCAATCGCCACGAAATGAGTTCCCTTTGGTTAACTATTAGCAACATTTTAGTGTGTGAAAGACTTGTACCAGTACAAATTTGCGTTGTTAATCGTTTTAGGTTAAATTAATATTAGCGCCTAAATACTTCTACCAGTACAAATTGCGTTCTTAGTCGTTTTAAACTTCGTTGTCTTCGAGCGCTGAACCCCTCACATTCTTAATTGGTTATGTCACGTAAGATTTGGGCTACTCACGTTTTTAATTGTTATATAACGTTTGTACATTTGACAAGTCACGTCTTTTCTACAAGAACGGAAGTGTTGAAGCACAACTATAGAGTGACACTTTACAAGTCACGCGCTTTGATCACCCACAGCGGAAAGTATTTCCTTGAGAAATTAAAACAGTCCCTTGAGAGTTTACAAGAATGTGGTTCGAGATAGAACAACTTCTCCGCTATTCTTCTTTTCTTGCTTGTAAACAAGCAAAAAAGTCGAAAAAGTGCGCAAATTTCAGCCTCGATATTCTTATACACTAGATTCTTATAAAATTAAAAAAAGTGTACTTGAATTTTTCTTGGATGTGTACGTTTTACTGCCATTTACTATATGACCATATTTTGTCACAATTATGCAAAGAAACGTAAGCATTAGTTACCGGAGGATAAACTTGTCACTTGGCCGCATTCTCATTTATTTTTACTCAACTCTTTTTATTACGTTCATCAAACTGTTATTCCATTTATTTTAGCGATACTTGTCTTAATATATACTTTTTCATTTTGGAATGCTTATATTTTAAAATATACATGTATATTAACGACGGTTTAAAATTGTTTTCTTCGTAGAACTTGCCAACCGATATTTGTCAACTTTAAATTTATCACAATGAAGTCTAACTTGAACCCTGTGTAAAATGAAGTTTTTTAGTTTCCAGTTGTTGATTTTCATTTTGCTAAACCTGGTTAACATTCTGTTCTCTGCATGACAACGTTTACAATTAAAGGGAAACTCTATTTTGAAGGTAACTGAAATTGCCGAGAGCTGTTATTGAATAAAATCTGAGGGAGTATCTAATCCAAAATAGATACGAGGTAACTTGGGGTTCACCAAACTTGAACGCATAAACTCTCTAAAAATAAATTGTAATCATTATATTTTGTGAAGTTTGAAAAAGGCTACAGAGGCTGAAAACAATTAGTGTAACGCTTGAAGTGTACATTTCAATTTCTTTTTTCTAGCGACTGGATACTATCTCTTTCGATCTCTTGTTAAAGTTTTCATATTATGATAACACTTTATACACATCATCGGTCGCATAAGGATCCTTTATTTTAAATATTTATTGGTCTTTATTCAATACAGTGATCTTCTTTAGTCATCAACTACACAGCACGAGTGCATCTCATGCTAATCTTGTTACAGCAAATATTACATCAAAACATCAATGCACGTTTTGAGAGTAATACAAAACAACAGTCGAAAAGTCATTGTTGAATCTATTTAAGTCCATTTATTGCCCAACACCTTACTGGATCCTCTTGTGGAAAACGGATTGGATCATGGCTCTACAATCTGAATTCCGCCATGAACATCATCTTTAAACTGGGACCACCAGTTCACTGATCCTTGGGTGACGTGGCATGTGGCGTACTGTGCAGCAATATCACTCTCGGAGAGTACTTCGCCCCAGACATTCACCTCTGTCACTTCGCCAACAAAAGATTTGTATGGGTTAAAGCGCCCTGCGTATACGTCAAAGTACTGTCCGATCGTGGTGGTACCTCCGGAAATGATATTTAGGCCTGCATTTAAGCCTGTACCACTGCCTACGACCACACCATCCTTGTAGAACTTATAGTCTCCGTTGGTGTTGCTCCAAGTGAAGCAGAAATGGTTCCATTTCCCATAGTTCAGGCCGACATCAGCATACCTTTGAAAAAGAGAAAAGAAATTGCAGGGATAATAACTAGATGAAAAAATAAGAACATCAATTCTACGGGAAATAAGTATTAATTAATTGGACATTTATGCTTTTTTGATCATTTTTTTCACTATTTCATGTGCTGATTACTTTTGAAAAAAGCTCTGAGACGATTAAAAAGATTGGTGCCAACCGATGTTGCCCTTTTGCTGTATAAAGCTTACATACTATACCACATGGAATAATGTAGTCCACTTCTATTGGAAGTCAACAAAACGTTAATTCTCCTAACCATTATTTCTTAAAGACCCTTCTGAGTGCTGAAAATAGCTCCGAATATACTTTCATTTTGTCAATGGCAAACATGCAATCACTCGAACGTAGAAGGTTCGATCAATCACTTACCCTACTTTTTTTAATGTTTCAAGGAAAATCACGTTTCAAAATCAACGTTAATCAGAGAGTTTGAGACCAAGAGTATACAAGTTTATAGTCTTGATTTATCCTTGCTTTGTTGTAAAGAAGCATTTGTAATATTTAAGCGCACCTTTACTTGTTTAAGGGACTATTAGTAGAGGAACAGCTGAATAACTGGTAAAGTTTTTCTTTCGCAAATTCACCACTAATAATAGTGCGAAGTGGACAGTACCTTTTAGCGCCGTAATCGAACTCAACAGTTAAAGTGGGATATGTACAAAGCATCAACGCATTTCCCCACGTTTCTACAGCAACATTGTAGCTGTATAAGCACTCGTACACATTAAAATCGGCAACATAAGGTTTGTTGTCATCAGTGTCTTTCGCAAAAAAGCACACTGTAGCTGCGTCCAGATCATACACGATCGAGTTTTCTTTTATTGCGTAATCTGTGTTGGTAAGCTCTTGAAAAACCATTCGGTACTCTGCGGAAAGAAAACTTTTCAATGTATTATAACAATAGAGTTGATTTTCTAGAGTGTAAATATTTTTCAGCCCGACTTTGGCTCACTTCAGGGAAAAAGGGCTCTAAGAAGGACCAGAAACATACTGTATTTACGCCCAAGAACACTTCTGTGTTGCTATAACAATAATTTCGTATGGCAATGTAAAAGAACTTTTATGACGGTAAGCCGTGTTGAACACTGCCGGTGTTGAGTCGGTGTTGAAAACCGTCAAAAATTGTCTCGGCTCCAAATAAAAAAACGTTAAGTCATTTTAAAGAATGTTATAATGGCGGTTTGGGATTATTGCCTGAACTGAGCGGGTTTCGCTCGACAAAGACAAACTTATATCCACCTCGCCAGCTGGGTTCTTTTTCGAGTTTCTGCAATTCCTTAGCCTGTTCCAGGCTGTCGGTAGTTATAGAAGAGTGAATAAAGTGGGTGACCGAGGAAAAATTATTTAAGCACGATAGTTTCTAAAGCCTTAAGGTTGTGGGTTCGTATGAAAAATCAATTGTTTAAATTTGAAACGGCAGACGTAGACAGTGTAAAGTGCATCTTAGCTTACCATTGGAAGGAGTGCAAGAGTCTGTGGCATCCATCACAGAAACAAACAAAACAACGAGCAGGAAAGTGGTACAAGCGAACTTCATTTCTCTTCGATATCTGTGGAGCTGATAAAAAATTATAAATGTTAAAATAGACTTTGATACCTGCATCTACATTTTATACTTTCAGGACTCAGAAAGAACTCCGCCGAAACCTTCATAACAACTGAATCAAGTTAGATTGGTATTATTTATACAGAACAGGCATAGAGCAAATAAAATGCTTGATGTACCGATCTTTTTTATCGAACCCTTTATGCGCGCGCTGCCACGCCAGCAAGGTAAAACGCCGGGAGCTGGATTGGCTAAGAAAGAGAACTACGAACAACTTTCTAGTCACCAAATTTTGGGTTCTTGGAGTAAGTGACTAGCCAGTTTTGCAAGATTTGCTTGAGTTTCCATCGGTATTCCAGCCCGTTATTTACCTTATAAATGAATGACTGAGCGCGAGTTGTTGAAGTACGTCCTTCTTTTAGACATAAAAACTATAAAAGTCAATTGAATAGTGTTGGTTACATTTCACTGAAGAAGGAAGTAACACTGCAAGTTTAAGAGCGTCCAGGTTTTAATTCATAACGTTATTTTTAGAATTTTACTTAGTATTGGCTACTTTTAAAAAGTGTTATTTTCTGACGTGCTTTCTTTCTTGGCTATGCCAAGTTAACATTTTAAACATTATATCATGAATCGTTCCCATTTTCTTTATTCTTTAATATTTATTTTTTACTTCACAAAATAGCCTTGTTCTGGAAGTGAACATTGAAGGTGGTGTATTTGATTGGAAAAGAAGTAAAAACCAATTACCCGTTTATAATAATTTGTTCTATTGTGTAAGATACTTTACGTGTGCTATTGCCTGAGGGGCGCACGTGCATTCCTGCGTTTTGAATGAGATTTTCCTGTTTCTATTTTTTATGTTCTTCGTTGAAGAACCTTATTTTGGAACTGAATGTTTAGCACACCCGGCTTTAGCCTTGGCCAAAAGGCAACGCAAGTGGACGCAAGTAGCCGCAAGTTGAACTTGCTTGCAGACTTGCGTTGGGTGGCTAAACGGACTCGCAAGTTTACTTGCAGGTGCACGCAAGTAATGCTATTTCGTGCGCTGCAATTCAGTACTTGAAGTAAACAGCAAAACTTGCGTTGGGTGGCCAAATAGGTGAAAACTTCCGCCGACTTGCATGCAAATTTGATCTCGACCAAAGTGAACGCAAGTCACCGCATATCAACGCAAGTGCACGCAAGTCCTGGCCAAACGGAAACGCAAGTGGATGCAAGTTTAAAACTCGCGTCTACGCGGTTTGGCCAGGACTTAAGAGGGAGACTGGACTAAGAGACGTGTAAAATCAACTATATATAACTGATCCCGTGGATAATTCTTTATTCTCTTTCAAATGCCTATTGTCATCTATATTGTGTGAAGTACTTAGCAGTTGCTTTGAGCACAAGTTTTGTTTTTTTGTTACGTTGATTACTAACGCGTTATTGTCTGGCGTGCTTTCCTTCTTGCCTAACATCGTTATTTCCGTTTTTGACATAACAATAGAGTTGGTGTTCGCGGGCGTAAAAATGTTTTTGGCCCGACTCAGGCTCTGAGAAGGACCAAAAACATATTTACGCCCAAGAACATCAACTCTATTACTATTATAATCATTTCAGAGGGCATTAAGTTAAGCAATCAAAAACAAGCAATATCTTGAACACTGCCGTTGCGAGTCGGCGTTTTATTTCTGATTGAAAACTAGGCTTAAAAGTTTACAAAACTCGGCAGAAAACCGCAAAATTACTCAAAACAATCTTTGCTTGAAAAGAAATTTACAAAATTCTATCGGCAGCAAAGAAATAGTCGTCGGCAGCAAAAACAAAATAATTCGCCGCCTGCATTCTTCTTTGAGCTTCTGTAATTCCTCTTCATCTAGCTGAGAAGACTGAGAATTTGCTTTCCCGTTCAGTCCTTCAAACATTTAGTCCAGTCCCTGAACTCTCTCTTCCACGCGCCCTTTATAGGGGTTGAACCCAGGCGCGCGAAGAGAGAGTCCAGGATAACTTGCATGCGCATGCTCAGAACGAACCAATCAGAAGCGAGGAGTGTGGCGTCACTTGCTTGGGACGCGCGCGCTAGGCTAAAACTGGCTCACTCAAATGACGAATTCAACTACGCCACCGAGCGCGGGAATAAATGCAAGAAAAAAACTGTGCTCAATTGCATCCAAAACCAATTCAAAAAACAGCTACAAAATACTAGGAATAGTTGACGGATAGCGATTTTTGTTTTGGCCGTTAGCTTTTAGCTGGCACTGACTGCAAAGCTAGGCTTTTTAAAGTTATTCCGGTGATCCTGCTTTAGTACACGGCCGCGTAGTTGAACTCGTCATCTGTGCGCGCGCGTTTTCAAAAGTGCTGCCAAATATGGTTTTTCCCCCAATTTTGGGGGAAAAACTGGCGCATCCGCATGCAAGTTATCCTGGACTCTCTCTACGCGCGCCTGGGTTCAGCCCCTATAAAACGCGCGTCGAGAGTTCAGGGACTGGACAATCAAACATTTTGTCATTATAAAGCTCAAAAACAGTTTTGAAGCGTCTCCACTCAAATTAAACGGAGCTTGAAGTGATGCCAGCTTGTGCCAGCCAATAAGAAAACGGCGCGAACAGTTGAATGGTTTTCAGTTCTGATTGTCTGGCTTCGTTTTTTTCTTGTTTCTGATTGGTTAACCGCAGCGGGTTAAAATATATTTTAGCCCGCTGAATTCTTCATTTTAGCCCGAAAAATACGCCACAATGCCGGATGAAATGATTATAATATTATTATTTTTTTTTTTACAAAAGAGCCTTGTTCTGGAAGGGAACATATCATAAAGCCTTGGAGATGGCATGTCTGATTGAAAAAAAGTAAAAACCAATCACCCGTTTATAATTTGTTGTACTGTGTAAGATACTTAGCAGTCGCTTTGAACACAAATGACATAGGAAAATTCCTTTTTGTCAACCTTGTTTCATTGACTGCCAAATCATCGTTTTCTGAGCTGCTTTTTTCTTTGTTACTTGGCCAAGTTGTTACATTTTCAAACTTATCGATCTCGAAACTACATGGTGAGCTGTTAATCCAGTTTGTCCCTATCAATTTACATTGTTTTACCTTACATCAAAGGCCTAACTGAACCTCTCTAACAGAAACAACGGAATTCAAATCACAACCAGGCCTCTTTAGTCCTTACAACAGGATTTTTTTTCTTCGAAATTAAGACCACCGACGGAATTAAAAACAAATGTTGTTTTTTAAGATCCCATGGGCCGACTGTTCGTGGAGCTATACTGGTGAAACGGAAAGATGCTTTCAAACAATGACTAAAAAATACCAGAAACACAAAAACCTATAAAAAAAGGTTTTAATATTGCTTCACATGCATGGTTGATCGACCATTCCATTGACTTCTAAAGTGCACGCGTGATCAAAAAGGGAAATTTTCACGTAAGAAAACTTTGGAATCCTGGCACACAGCAATTGCGAACTACGTTGACAATAACGCAAAACGGTTACCAAGATAATATTCAATTTTTTTGAAATTTACATAAGCATTTTTTCTCGCACACTAGCATGTTATAATTGTTTTTATTGTAATTTCGCTTTTTCGCACTTGTTATAGTGCATATTACAACGTTTAAAGGGCCGGACATGAATGAGTTAAAGACTACAGACTGGAAGTCGAAAGCTTGTTTTATCTTTAAATTTTTAATAAGAGAGCGTTTTTTTAAATTTTACCTAGAAAAGTAAAAGTGTTTACTGTGAACGTTGTCTCGAGTGACATGGCCGAAATGAAAATCGCTCTTAAAAACCGATCGTCGCATGTACCGTCATGTATCACAGAAATATTTTACAATGCAATTATCACTTGACTAAAGTGAACATATACGGACCGACTTAGAAGGCAAGTCGTTTCATTTTGTTTAATCCCAGTACTGAAACCTGCACATGACTTTGCTTTCTCTTCTGTCCTGTAGCCCACCGTTACAGCAAAGAAAGTTTTGTTCAAAGTTGTCTCGTCTAACCCATTATAGATTAAAAAATCACCGTTAAAATAGCTGTTTAAAATTGTTTCGTGTAGCATAACGTCTAACCATTCAAACAACTAATCATGTTATGTCATTATTATGCAAAGAAACTCAAGCGCTGGTTAACACAGGATACTGTACTGAACTTTTTTTTATGAAATCAATGCAAACTGTTATTTCGTTTACTTTAGCGATATTTTTTTTAAAAAAATCTTCCTTTTTTTTCATTTCGGCACGCTTAAATTTTAACAGGTACTTCCGTTTATAACCTTGCATCTCCATCTGTTCGGTTAGAAAATTATAAATTGCAAGAGGTGAAGATAAAAACACGTTTGAAACACCTGTCTTGAACAGCAAACAAAGTGTGGTCTAGTGGGTAGTGACCGTGATAGCACAGTATTTAAACGTTAAAATACCGTAGCATTGCTCTTTTAAATCAAACTGAGGGAGTTCTTGTGTCTGATACAGAATAGATACATGGTAACTTGGGGGTTTAAAATTCTTGTACGCTCAAAACGTTTCAAAATTGCACTTTATATATCTTGTGCATTTAAAAAAAGGCGACGGAGCCTGAAAAATTGAAAGTGTAACGCTTCAATGTGCATTTCCATTTCGTTTTTCTAGCGACGGAATACTCTCTTGTTATAGCTAGGTTTAGGACAGGGATAAATAAAAACGCGAAAGAAACTGACTTAAAAGTTTTCATATTATGATAACACTTTATACACATCATCAGTTGCATAAGGATCCTTTATTTTTAATATTCATTTGTCTTTATTCAATACAATGATCTTCTTTCGTCATCAACAACAAAGCATGAGTGCATCTCATGCTAATTGTGCTACAGCAAATATTACATCAAAACATCAATGCACGTTTTGAAAGTAATACAAAACAACAGTCGGAAAGTCATTGTTGAATCTGTTTAAGCCCATTTATTGCCCAACACCTTAATGGATCCTCTTGTGGAAAACGGATTGGCTCATGGCTCCTTCACCACAACTCCGCCATGAACGCCATCTTTAAACTGGGACCACCAGTTCACTGCTCCTTGGGTGATGTGGCAGTTGCGGTACTGGGCAGCAATATCACTCTCAGAGAGAACAACGCCCCATACATTCACCTCTGTCACTTCGCCAACAAAAGATTGCGTTGCGTCGAAGCCTCCTCCGAGTGTGTCTTGGTCCTGTCCGATGACTGTGGTACCTCCGGATTTGATTGTACCGCCTTCATTAAAGCCTGTACCACTGCCGACGACCACACCATCCTTGTAGAACTTATATTCTCCGTTGGCGCTGCTCCATGTAAAGCAGACATGGTTCCATTTCCCAAAGTCAAGTCCGACGTCAGCAAACCTTTCAAAAAAAGAAAAGAAATTGCAGGAATAATAACAACAGTAGATAAAAATAAGGAGATTAATTCTACGCGAAAGTAATATTAATTGTAAAAATTTTATGCTTTTGGGATCTTTTTAGTTCACTATTTCCACTATTTCGTGTACTGATTACCTAACGGTTACTATTGTTAGTGGCTACTAAGTTTAGCAATTTTAGCGAGTCGAGTTGGGCTAAAATCGCTACATTAAGTACTCGCTAAAATTTTTCTCGGTCAAATTTAATACTCGTTTAATTTAAGTACCCTCCAGCCTCCCACCCCAAAGGGAAACAGTTCTTTAAATAAATGGATGCCGGTAACTTTGTTCTTTCTAGTATAAATGCAAATGTTAGTTCAATTTCAAGTAATTTTGTTCTTTTACTGAACATTTTTTCCATCTGAGCGATTAAAAACTGATTTATACGACATCACTAATTTTTAGAAAATCCGCGCTAAATAAAATAGCCGCTAAATCTTGCTCAGAAAAAAAATGAGCGCTAAAATAAGTTACCGCTAACAATAGTAATCTTACGGTACTTTTAAGCACTGAAGCGAAATTTCAGTATCCCTTCGTTAATCAGAGAGATTGAGTCCAAGAATATACAAGTTTATATCCTTGATTTATCCTTGCTTTGATGTAAAGAACCATTTGTAATTTTAACCGTAAGCGCACCTTTACTTGTTCGAAAGACTTTTAGTAAGGAACAGCTGAACAACTGATAAAGTATTTTTTTTAGCAAATTCACTATATTTTTTTAGCGGAGCTCCCCAGCTTCCGAAGGGCCGCAGAGCGGAGCCCCATAACTATTAGAAACGGACAGAATCGTGCAAGTATGCATACATGACACAGAAGTAGAAAAACCTATCTGTTCCAGTTGTCATGGTTCGCGGGCGGGGGCGCCAACCTAGACTTTCCCACGACTAGCCCGTTTCCTAGACTTTTCCTAGACTTTTCCTAGACTTTTCCTAGATTTTTCTTAGATTTTTCCTGGTTTTTGGGGGTTTAGGTGGTTTTCTTTTTTTTTTTCGGGCGGTTTTTTGGGTAGTTAGGTCATCTGGCGGAAAACGGACTTTTCTCGCCTGCAGCGCGCCATTTTTTACCGACCAGTTTTCTGGTCGGCGGTGTGCCGGGGGTGTTGATATCCAATCAGGGATCGCAATGTGTTGAGACGTCAATTATCCAGGAAACTTGATCCTCGCGAATCCATCACTTGCTCTGTAATTGCTCTCGACGTGAGAGAAAGTGAAGACGTGCGAAGGAAATGAACGTGAGGGAAACAATTAACGCTGGTTTCAAGGAAATTCGAGAGATTCGACGAGCACAGTTTTTACAGATAATTTCTGTCGAACAGATTTCTTTGTCTAGCTTCGCACCAACGAGGATTTCTAAGTTCACGCAAGCTTAGGCTTCACGCGGCGACTTTGTGCCTCCCGTAAAAAGCTTTCTGCGATAACACAGGTTCCAAACACCTTCCAGTGACAAGATACATACTGTTCTTTTTTTCTATTTTAGGGAAGGACTCACCCAGAAAACAGTTTGTCGAGGTTATCTCGATTCATTGTGAAATTCACGCGCGTATCCAGTCATTTATGAAACGTTTATTGTTTATTGTTTATTTATCACTTGATGTCGCAATAAATCGGTTCTATCCAACATGGCGTGTGTTCGCTGACTATCCTACATTTGGCGACGAGAAGCGCGGATTACAAGAAGAAAACCAAGGCCAGAGAAGAGAACATCAGCGAAATCCACGGCTATGACCTCGAAGCACTTTGGCGACCGACAAATTTAGAAGAATTTGAAGAAAAGAAAGCAAGAAAACGCCTAGAAGAACTTGCGAAGAGACCACGTGCTCGATAACAAATCATGCCAGATACACTTGGCCAAGAAGGAGGCGAAGGACACGCGCCGAATCCGGCAGAAATAAGAGTATTCAGCGTCGGAAAATCACTTAAGATAGAGCCATTTAAGATTCCAGAAAATCCCCTGGAATTGGACGAGCATGGAAAGAATGGATTGAAGACTTCGAAGACGAAGCATCAAATTTCGAGATTATAGAAATCAAAGACCGCGTGAGCGCCTTGAAGATTTATGGCGGCAAAGAAATCAAGAAAATCGCTCGTAACTTACCAGAAACAACGCCAGTGGTCGGAGATGATGATTACAAGAAGCTGAAAAGAAAATTAGACAACTGTTTTTTGCCGGAAAAGAAAAAAACATCACGGCAGATTCACGTTTAGCAAGCAAAGACCAGGCGAAGGAGAGAGTGTTGTCACATACGCGGCGCGACTGCGCGAAAAATCAAAGGATTGCGAGTTTGGCGAGCAAACAGATGACAGAATACTGGAACACTTGATACAAACCATCAAGGACAGCGAACACGCGAGAAGAAGCATTCAGAAGAAATGGAACCTCGACAAATTCCTCGAGGAAGCAAGCCAAAGAGAAGATATCAATCAGCAAGTCAGAGACATGGAAAGATATCGAAAGTCAAGATATCGAAAGTCGAGCATCAATCAAGAGATTTTCCGAAGAACGGCAAGTGGGGCGGAAGAAGAAAATCCAAGTAACCGCCGCAACCTCCCAGAAAACAAGATCACAAGAAAGAAGAGAAAGAGAAAGGCAAAAGCTGTGCTTACTGTGGAAAGACAGGAGCACACCCTTCAGGCCGAAACTGCCCCATACGGAAACAGTGAAAGTGTAGCAAGTACAATCACTATGCGTCATGTTATAGAATCCGTGCACAACCTCAAGAGAGACCTAAGGAGACCAAGAGAGGGCGAATCAAGAAAACAACAGAGGCTGAGGAGACAAGCAGTAACTCGGATGATGATTACATTTACCTTTCAGGAGACAGCACAACACCTACACCGAGTGAAGAAGATAAGGTCAGGTCAGATTCAAGACACGGTGCTAATCCGGATTGGAGATATAGATGCTTTTGTTGAACCAGACAGTGGAGCAAGCGCAAATGTGATGGACGAATATCAGTTCAAAGCCTCAAGCACAGATCACAAGAAATAAAGAACCTAGAGCCCAGTAGAGACACACTGAAGACACTTCAGTCCGATCTAACAGTCAAAGGCGAATTCACTGCAACATTGCGGAACAAGAACCGAGGTGCACAGAGCAAGTTCTTAGTAATCCAAGGGAAGATGGATTCCCCACCACTCCTTAGTAAGAGCACACTGGTGGAACTTGGAATGCTCAAAATAGATTCAGAAGGGACACTTAAAGGAACCAATGAGCTGAGAATCAAAACTGCTAAAACACCGGATGACAGCATCGAAGCAGTACTGAACGAATACAGCAATGTATTTCAAGGGATCGGTTGCTTTCGGGAAAAGAGTACAGGCAAGAAGATTGAAGCTAGAATTGGAACCTGACGCAGAAGCTGTGGCCCAGAAACCACGCCCTGTACCGTATCACCTACAGAAACCACTCAAAGATTGGCTTGATCAGGGAGTGAAAGAGGAGATATTTGAGAAAGTCCCAGATGGAGAGGCAATTACCTGGCTTTCGACACTGGTGGTTCAGCCCAAACCAAAGTTTACAGGAGTGAAGAGTGAAGAGTTAGACTCCCACATGATCAAGGCAAGCATCGACAGGAGGATTCCAAACCAGTCAATGAAACTAAACCGAAGAGTTCAATCACCAAGAGTAGAAGACTTCGCGTACCGCCTGCATGACTGATATATTTTTACGAAGCTGGATCTCAGACAAGGTTACCACCAGCTAGCTCTTAACCCCTCCACAAGACAAGTAGCAACATTCAGCACACGTTGGGGAAAGTACATTCCCCAACGATTGGTGTTTGGGGCGAAATCGTCCCAAGATGTCTTCGACGAGGCCATGTTCAGAATCTTTGGTAACATACCCCACTGCTTAAACCAAAGGGATGACAAACTCCTGGGAGGAAGAGACCAGATAGAACATAGAAAAGTACTGAAGACCGGCCTAAAGAAAGCACGAGATCATGAAATCACATTTAACAGAGAGAGATGTGAATTTGGAAAGGACCAAATTGAGTTCTTCGGACATGTTTTCACCAAAGATGGACTGAAACCATCACCTGACAGAGTAAGAGCAATCCACGAATGCGGAATGCCTGAGAACAAAGAAGCAGTGCGAAGCTTCCTTGGAATGGCAGGCTACCCTGGACAATCTCATACAGAACTATGCCGCCATAGTAGCACCACTATACCAGCTAAACAGAAAGGAAACCAAATTCTACTGGGGTAAACAAGAAGAGGAAGCATTCAGAAAGTTACAAGGCAACATCTCAAGCGAGAAGACTATGGCATCCTTTGACCCAAGCAAGTCCATTATCCTTTGTACAGAGGCAAGCTTCAATGAAGGCCTATCAGCAGCCCTGATCCAGAAGACAGACAGAGGCATACAACCAGTACATTTCATCAGCCGAAGAATGACAGACACTGAGAAAGAGGTACAGTCAAACCAAGAAAGACGCTTTGGCAATCAAATTGGCCAAAGAGAGGCTAAGAATTTTGCTACTTGGAGCACCCAGATGTAGAATTGTCACTGCTCACAAGCCAGTGATTCCTTTGTTAAACAAAATAAAGGCCAAGGTACCACCAAGAATTGAGAAGTGGATCATGGAGATGCAAGACGTGGATGACGAGTTGGTCCACGAACCAGGAAAGGTTGAAGCAGACCCCTTAGACTACCTCTCCAGACACCCTCTGCCTGAGACAGGAGATGACAAAGCTGAGAAGATCATCAGATGGAACGTGAATGCAGAGCATGCTGTAGTTGTCACACGAATCAGAAAGGGAAACCCAGAAAGATGAGATCATGTTGCGATTAGCTAACAGGATCGCTAAAGGGGACTGGGAGAAACACAAGAGAGATAAAGACCTTGAACCCTACCTACATATGAAGCAAGAGTTATCAGTTGCAGAAGGACTTATCTTCCGAGAACATCGAATAGTCCTACCGCACTCCAGAGGAAACAGCACACCAGAGGAAAGTGGTGCAAATGCTAAGAGAAAAATACTGGTTCCCACTGATGAACAGCATGATCCTCACAGTTATTGACCAGTGCTATGAGTGCCAAGTAGCTACGAAAGGAAACAGAAAAGAATCAACCAAGGTAACCAACATCCCAAACCGACCTTGGGACACAGTTTATACCCAGTGGTAGAGTCAGTTCCATCAACCGACTTCCAGACTAACAAGGAGAAATTGAAGCACATCTTCGCTACCTCTGGAACCCCGAGGAGAATTGAGAGCGACAACGGACACCAGTTCAACTGTAAAGAGTTCAATGAATTTGCAGAGTCGTGTGTAGCATTTGTGGTTCCCAAATAACAGCCAGACGGGTTACAGATGGACGAGCAGTTTGCCGAGATGCCAGCCAATTTAAGCTAGCAAATGCAGTAACCAACATCACCGATGAACCAGAGAAGAACGAGGAAGCACAAACACCACATTCAGTTCCAGACCTTAAGATCCCAGAAAAGGAGACTCCACCCAGTGTACCACCTGATACAACAGCAAATGCAGAGACACCACCGAAGTCACCCAGTGTAGAGACAATACCGGAACCGGAACCTGAACAGAAACAAGGAGCAGAGCAAGACCAGCCAGTGACCAAACCAGCATTGACGAGACCCAGACGGAAAAGGCGCCAGCCTTCACATTTGATGGACTATGTGTTAACTTAACAAGGAACTTGTTAAACAGCTGATTTAGTTTGTTATTGGATTGAACTTTGTTAGAGTTACAAGCTTTTTTTAGTTTGGGAGGGATGTAGTATCCGTTCCTCCGCACGCAGTGCGAACCGACCTTGTATCACGTGATATCACAATAAATCAGTTCTATTAAACATGGCGTGTGTTCACTGACTATCCTACACGACTGACTAATTTTTTTGCTGTTGTTTCTGCACGGTCAAATATATAAAATATCAAGAAATTCTTGAGCCTTAATGTATTTTCGCATAAAAAAAATTAAAAAAAACATAACTTGGGAGCTCCGCTTTTAGGCTCGGCTTAATCTATTTTACACTGTTTTGTGAGCAACAAAGTAGTGCAAAGTAATCAGTACCTTGGAGTGAGACCGAACCAAACATTTAACTTGGGAGCTGTGGAAAACACCAACGCATTTCCCGATATTGCTCCAACCACACTGTAGCTGAAAACGTCCTCTCCTGAACTTTTCGACGTGGGAAATTCAGGTTTGTTGTCATCAGTGTCTTTCGCGAAAAAGCACACTGTAGCTGCATCCATATCACACACGATAGAGTGTTCTTTTATCGCGTAATCTGTGATGGTGTGCTCTTGAAAAATCATTCGGTACTCTGCAAGAGAACGTTTCGATGTAATCATGAGCTATAGGATAAGTGGAGTTCGTCTAAAGATAAAGCCAATAACTAACCACTAAAGTCCTGTTGGTAAAGTCGTCTTCTACTCTCGTTGTTGCAATTAGTTTACAACACATGTGTAGCCAAGCTTTTGTTGAACTGAGAAGTCCTGGATGCTAATCTAATTTGCATTTGGTGTTATGGCGAAATAACAATACCACTGGGTAGGAAAAACTTTTACTGTTGCTAGGAGATTTTGGTTTTTGGCCAATCACTCAATCTAACAAACAATGGGTATTGTTTCTCAATTTCGTGTTGAGCTCGTAAGATCAATAAGCGCTTTCAATCCCCTAGTTAGGAATGAAAAAGGCGACAAACTTGAGCCTTTCCCCACATGGACGGTTATGCAAAAACGTTTGGCGACCGGAAATGAATTTTGGTTTATTTTGGAGGTGTTCGCGGCTGAACAGCGGAAAAAATATGTCAAATTTGGATAGCTTTGTAGTCGTTATTTTTGAAGGCTTTCGCTATGGAGTTAGCTGGAGTTGTCTTAGCCTAAACAAGCAACGAGTGACATTTTTACCGGTGCAGCAGGCACGGGAAAGCACAGGCGTTCAACTCTATGCGTGTCTTTGTTTGTGTGGTAACAGCTTAGCAATATGAATATTCAAGTATCTTCACCAATTGTTGTTGTGAATATTTAAGCTTCAAAAAACAGGGTTTTACGGCTGTGTTTTTCAAATAAAATAAAATAGAAATATTTCCGCATAGGGTGAGTTATTTTTTTTGGACGAATTGAAGGTCGCAAGAGCAGTTATTTGATTTAATGTTTTCGACTCGTTTATATGACACAATTATCTACATGCGGCGTGCAACTTTGACATCAGAGAATCCAGTACTGTTTCTGAAATGTAGCCGAAAAAATATATTTTCTTCACTCACTACTTCTCTTGACATAAGAGCGTCAGTTTATGACAGGAAAACAAAGAAAAGTTGTAAGAATGGGCGAGCCTGTATTATTTTAATTTGTTTCAAAGGTGATGTTAATAGTTCTTAACTCCAATTCATACTCGAAAAATTTAACCATTTAATTAAGCAAGAATACAACGACTCCGAGTAAACCCATGCATGTTTACTACATTCCACTCCCTGTGTGACAGAATGGTCTCCTTTGGAGACCCCCAAGGTGGGCAACCTTTACCTTCCATATAAGGAGATGGCCACCTTTGGATCTTACGAGCTTCACACGATCGAAGGGATTATTTTCTTACCCATGGTATTATGTGCATAGTACCAAATGCAAATTAGCCTAGCTGTAGGCATACCTACCCCCAAAGAAAATGGTTTTTGTTTCGGGGAGTGGGCAAGGGCAATTGCAAATTGCAATTTGCAAATTTGTTTAGCATCCAGGATTTCTCGGTTCAATAAATGTTTGGTTATCCATGTATTGTGAACTAATTCGAACAACGAAATAAGACGAAGACTTTAATGGTTAGTTATTGGGATTTATATTTAGACGATATTCACTTATCCTATAGCTCATGATGTAATATAACTGATAGAGCATGAGCTATAGGATAAGTGAATATTGTCTAAATATAAAGCCAGTAACTAACCACTAAAGTCTTCGTCTTCTGTCCTTGCTCGAATTAGTTCACAATACATGGGTAACCAAGAAAATGTATTGAACCGAGAAGTCCGGGATGCTAAACTAATTTGCAGTTGCAGTGCCCGTGCCCACAGTGCCATTTTCTTTGGGGATAGGTGTGCCTACAGCTAGGCTTATTTGTATTTGGTACTATGTACATAATATTATGGGTAGGAAAATAATCCCTTGATCGTGTGAAGCTCGTAAGATCCAAAGGTGGCCATCTTCTTATATGGAAGGTAAAAGCTTCCCACCTGGAGGGTGCGCAAATTTGAATATAATGCCTTCTCTCTCCTTCTAAAAGCCCTCTTTTAAAATTCCGCTTCTGTTATGACACACTACAGTATTCATAGTTTACCTATCTGCAGTGGCAAATCGTGAAGGTCTGTATCCGTGCTGTATTCTCTGCCACAAAATTGTCGGGAAAGTCCAAACTTTGAGATTTCCGAAGGTGTCCCGACCTAAATACGATCATTTTTCCAAGGAAAGATGTAATTATGGTAATTATATTCCACGCTTTTATGGTGAGAACAATGTGTTTTTAAAAAGGACACGATTGTTTTTTGCCGAATATTTTTGTGATTACTCTGAGTTTCAGAAATATTCAAATATAAATGAAAATAAGCTCAAAGATTTCCTACAATCAATATGAACGTATATCGCTAAGTGTTGTTTTAAATTGGTTTAAATATCAAAGAAACAGGAATTTTTTACAAATCACGCGCACGCGCCCATATTTTTGTCCAGTCATAAATATCTCGTAAAGTTGTCGATGTCAGTCGTTGTATTTCGTGCATACACTTTAAATAAATGCAAAATGATGAGGCTAAGGTGTCCCCCGCCACCTTAAGAACTACTAACATCACCTTTGAAACAAATTGAAATAATACAGGCTCGCCCATTCTTGCAACTTTTCTTTATTTTCCTGCCATAAACTGACGTTCCAATGTCGAGAGAAGTAGTGAGTGAAGAAAATATATTTTTTCGGCTACATTTCAGAAACAGTACTGGATTCTCTGATGTCAAAGTTGCACGCCGCATGTAAATAATTGTATCATATAAACGAGTCGAAAACATTGAATCAAATAACTGCTCTTGCAACCTTCAATTCGTCCAAAAAACCTGTATAAAAAATAACTCACCCTATGCCGAAATATTTCTATTTTATTTTATTTGAAAAACACAGCCGTAAAACCTTATTTTTTTAGGGCTTTTAAAAATATTCACAACAACAATTGGTGAAGAGATTTGAATATTCATATTGGTAGGTTGTGACTACACAAACAAAGACACGCATAGAGTTGAACGCCTGTGCTTTTCCGTGCCTGCCGCACCGGTAAAAATATCATTTGTTGCTTGTTTAGGCTAAGACAACTCCAGCTAACTCCATAGCGAAAGCCTTCAAAAATAACGACTACAAAGCTATCCAAATTTGACATATTTTTTCCGCTGTTCAGCCGCGAACACCTCCAAAATAAACCAAAATTCATTTCCGGTTGCCAAACGTTTTTGCATAACCGTCCATGTGGGGAAAAGCTCAAGTTTGTCGCCTTTTTCATTCCTAACTAGGGGATTGAAAGCGCTTATTGATCTTACGAGCTCAACACGAAATTGAGAAACAATACCCATTGCTTGTTTGATTGAGTGATTGGCCAAAAACCAAATTCTCCTAGCAACAGTAAAAGTTTTTCCTACCCAGTGATATTATTATTTCGCCATAACACCAAATGCAAATTAGATTAGCATCCAGGACTTCTCAGTTCAACAAAAGCTTGGCTACACATGTGTTGTAAACTAATTGCAACAACGAGAGTAGAAGACGACTTTACCAACAGGACTTTAGTGGTTAGTTATTGGCTTTATCTTTAGACGAACTCCACTTATCCTATAGCTCATGGATAGAGTTGATGTTCTTTTAGCTAATACTTTTCAACCCGACTTTGGCTCATTTATAAATGAGCTCTGTGAAGGGCCAACAACATGCTGTACTTACGCCCAAGAACATCAACTGTATTATTATTGAAATAATTTCAGAAGGCACTGTGAAAAAAAAAAGAGATTAAGACAGCAAGCGATATCTTGAACACTGCCGGTGTCGTGTCGGGGTTTATTTCTGATTGATAAACTTGCTGAAATGTCTATAACACTTCGCAGAAAATAGCAGAAATTGTTTCTCCAAATAAAAAATAAATAAATAAATACCTAAGAAAAAGTCATTTTTTTTAAAAAAAATGTTTAAATGGCAGATTGGGATTATTGCCTGAACTGAGCGGGTTTCGTTCGACAGACTTATTTTCACTTCGTCGCCTGGGCCTCTTCGAGTTTCTGTAATCTATAACGAGAACATTGAAAATTCATTTTCTTGATAGAATTTTGTCGTTATAAAGCTAAACAAACCAGTTTGGATCGCCTCGAGTGAAACGTTGCTTGAAGTGCTGCCAGTCAGCAAGAAAATAATGAGCGTGAATACAGTCCGACCTCTGTTAAGCGGCCACCCTCCATTAGGTCGCGGCCAGAATGGGAGTGACCGATCAAAACGATCTCAGCTGATGGGTGCGAAGCCAACGAGACAAAGAGAAGCTGATGTCGTTTGGTAGATGACGTCGATGAAGCCTCGCGAGTGAGGGAAATGAGTGGGAGAGGAGAGACTGGGACCCAGTGCACCGAGGCGCGGGCGGTGCCACCCCGCGCTCCGCAAGGCCGGGGAGCGGCGGAGGCCCGAGGGAGAGAGTCGGGACTGCGGGTGTGAACGACGGGCCAGACCCACGCGCGCAGGGCAAGAACGACACACGCGCACGCGCCCATCCAACCGGCGAGTCAGCGGACCGGCAACGCTTAAATAAGCATTATGATGAGCTTAAGGGTCCCCCGCGACCTTAAGCGGCCACTTTCCAAAGTCCCGATTTATTCAAGTTGTATGGGTAATCAAATGGTGACGAGTGAAATTAGGAAATAATTTCACGCGCATTTTGTCAAAATTGTAATAATTTCTCGAGCCTTTAGGCGAGGGAAATTATTACAATTTTGACAAAATGCAAGTGAAATTATTTCCTAATTTCACGAGTATAACATTTGATTACATTTTAATATCATAGGTGACAAATCACGCTTGCAATCGTAGGTTTTTGACTGGTATACTGCATCGCGAACTCCGAGCGTGAAAAGTTGAAAGCATACATTTTGCTTAAGTTCGCAAGTTTTTTAGTCTTTGAAGAAAACCTTTGAGAGATTCCTTTTTCTGTTGACAAAAAGTTTCAAATATAGCTGGCTAAGATGAAATTCAAGCGAAAATATACAAAGTTTAAGCTTTAAAACATCTTTTATCCCGGACGTCATCTTGCCGCTAACTACGTTGCCATGGCAATTTTATAATTTCACATGTGAAATTATAAATTAACGTTAAAATTTCGCGCCAAATTAAGGAGTAATTTGTCACCTATGATATTAGTCACTAAACTGTTGTATTTGATACCTCTATTCAACGGCCACCTCTATTAAGCGGCCGCGGCCACCTTTTTTCTGTCACAAGTGTATTATTTATATGGTTTTTTACCTCTATTAAACGACCAGCAAATTATATTTCCAAGCGAAATGGTGAAATATCTTGAGCACAATTTTTTCACGTACTAACAGTTGATGCAAAAAGGCCTAAGAAACTTGTCAACGATGTTTTGCATCTTTTTTCTGTTCATTATTAATCAAAGAAATACACTGTACATTTCAACTACGTGCCCTCTGTGTTAGAGCTAGAACTATGCATGGGCTGGAAATGCACTTGATGTTTTGTTACAACGAATTTTGGATATATCTTCATATATGTTCAATTTTTAAAAGCATATTGCGATAAAGAGTCAATAAAATCGGTGTTAACTGCATTTCCTAACCAATTTATATTGTACCTCTATTAAGCGGCCAACCTCTATTAAGCGGCCACTTTTCAAAGTCCCGAGGGTGGCCGCTTAATAGAGGTCGAACTGTAGTTGAAAGGTTTCCAGTTCTTATTGGCAGGCTATGTTTTTTCCTATATTTCATCAGGGTAAATTTTCTACTTTAGGCTGTAAAATACGCCATAATGTCCGATAAAATTAATATAAAAAGATTTGAACATTTTAATGTTTCATTGGTCATATTTACAATTACAATAACAGATAAATATTGTTTTTAACGTCATTTTTTGCCTCTGTCCTCTTATTGTTAATGACTTTGACAATGGCCGTTTTTATACTAGAGACGAGTTACACGTCTAGACGAGCTTCGGCAAAAATTTTGCGTCTCTAGTATAAAGACGGGCACACAAATTTTTTGTCGATAAGAGGACAGACGCATCAAAAAATGAGGTCAATTTGTTTTTTACCATAACAAAAAGCCAAAACTGATTTTGAAACGAAGGAAAGAATTGCATTTGGCCGAATTTATACTAGAGACGAGTTACCCGTTTAGACGAGCTTCGGCAAAAATTTTGTTGCTCGTCTGGTTATGCGTCTCTTATATAGAGACGGGCAAAAGACGAGTTACGCGTCAAGACGAGCTTCGGCAAAAATTTTGTTGCTCGTCTGGTTAAGCGTCTCTAGTATAGAGACGGGCAAAAGACGAGTTACGCGTCAAGATGAGCTTCGGCAAAAATTTTGTTGCTCGTCTGGTTATGCGTCTCTAGTATAGAGACGGGCAAAAGACGAGTTACCCGTCTAGACGAGCTTCGGCAAAAATCATCAGTTTTGTTGCTCGTCTGGTTATGCGTCTCTAGTATAAAGACGGGCACAATACGCGTCTAGACGAGCTTCCTTTCGGTATCCGTCTTTCAAGACGCATTTCGAAAAGTAGCTCGTCTAGACGGGTAACTCGTCTTTTGCCCGTCTCTATACTAGAGACGCATAACCAGTCGAGTACCCGTCTAGACGGGTAACTCGTCTTTTGCCCGTCTCTATACTAGAGACGCATAACCAGACGAGCATCAAAATTTGCGCCGAAGCTCGTCCAGACGGGTAAATCGTCTCTAGCATAAAAACAGCCAATGCATTCTGGAAAATACGATTGTCGTAGAATCTGAATTTCATCTCTGTAATTAGGAGAATCACAGGCTCGTAAATTAACAGTTAAGTTAGAATAGGCCAAACAATACAAGAAAAAATCCGAATTGCTCAACTAACCTTTAGAGCGGTTTTTACTTGAGTGTCGAAAGTGAATTGCGTTTGCTTTGGTGATTGGCTTAAAAATCACGCGCCACTTTCTCAGCCAATCAGAACTAAACCAAAACCAATCGCCACGTTTTCCCGCGCTTCGTGCCAGCTACAGGTATTTGCTTCGAGTTTTGATTGGTTCACTTGATTGTCTGTGTCCTTTGTGATTGGCTAGATCAACTACTTTGGTTTTGGTTTTTACGACACTCAATTGAAAACTGCTCTAATCCAGTGAAAACTGTTCACAAAATAATCCGCTAAAACACGGTTCAGCTTCCTAATTTCATCGACAGCACAAATCCCCGCTCATCTCCGATTTTCAGGTCTGAATCCTCAAAAAACATGCATCCGTATATTTTTGCTCTTAAGTTGCATTGGTTTCTTCAGTTTAAACCCATTAATTTTAGATGATTTCCTCATTGAAGACTACTAGATTTGTGGTGCAATTCTCGCCTCATCAAGAATGCAGCGCTGAAAAGTTTCACAACACTTTTGCTGGTTGCGCCAGCTTTACGTGTTTCATGCGTCTGTACTCTTATTGACAATAAAAATTAGCTAATCAACGCGCGAGAATTCGCTTAGTTATTGTAAAAATAAATTGTTTAACTTTGTTAAGTCAGACGTTGAAATGGATTAAAGTGTTATATGCGTCTTGTTAGCTTACCATCACGAGGAGTGCAGTGATCTGTGGCGCTTCTAGAAACGAGCAAAAGCACGAGCAGAAAAGTAGTCCAAGCGAGCTTCATTTCTCTTCAATATCTGTGGAGCTGATCGAAAAAACAACAAATTTTATTATATAAACTGCATTGTTTTACACAGATTTCAAACCCTGAGAAAAACCGTAATTGAACACACATAATATTACGATAAATTTACTGTGGTAATATCGATGACTTTAATCATGTTTGATAACATGTTTGACCCTTTTAATTAAATGTGCTGGTGTATAGCCGAAACGTCTTCGGATCTTCCTCAGAGGTCTTCGGGAAACTTCGGAAATCTTCGATGAAGTTCGACAATCTTTAGTAATCTTCGGAAATTTTCAGAAACTGTTCGGGAACTCTTGTATAACTTTCGAAAAACATTTTGAAAATTTTACATCTAATTGAACACTCGATAAAACCTAGACTTTGAAATCTGCATCCCCATTCTATACTTACAGGACTCAAAAAGTACTTGGCTGGAACCTTCACAACAATAATAAATTCTATCGGTATTATACAGAACAGGCATTAAGCAAATAAAACACTCGCTGTACCGATGCCATGTTTGTTTTTATCAAACCCCTGGGAGCCAGCTGCCACGTCAGCAAGGCAAAACGCGGAGCGCCCAAACTGTGTCCGGCCACCTATAGGGCTGCCCACAAGTTGCACGAGATTTTCCAAAAAGTTGCACGAAATTTCTCAAAAAATTGCCAAACGTTGCTCCAAAAATTCTAAAAACTATGCAGATGTACAATTTTGCTATAATTTCTTTTTATTTGCGGTCGGCTTTGCAAGAGTAAAATATGTTTTGGAGCCTAATTGTATTTTAAAAAACGAAAAGGAAAGGTTGCGAATAAGAACTATTCTCATGGACTAGTTTGGCATTAGAGCACGAAAACTCGAATAACTATATTTATCTGTTTATATTACAAGCCTATCCCCAAACATGACTCACCACAGTGGAAATTCAGTTCTTGTTCAGGTATCACCTTCTTCTGTAATAAGACTTCGTTACAGGATCGCTCTTCTGGGAGAACTGAATGCAATCGGTGGATTTCTCTGCTTTACATGGCCCTCATTAGTAACGATCAAATATAAAATTGACATCTGTCAAGTACGAAAATTGTGTTTAAGTGCTGGTTACAGCTATCTAGGCTTACTGGCGCCAGTAGGACCTAAAAATAGCGCTTGCCTTGTTAAATTCACCTTCCTAAGGCTTATTAATATTTACTTAATATAAAATTTTCGCCGAGTTCAAAAAACTGCAAATTCTCACTTATTGTATAAACTTCAACAAAAATAAAAGCAGCTACAGATAGTGTGAATACTGACAGTCATTCTTGCATTTTGGAAATCAAACTTAAGGCTAATGTTGAGTATGAAAATAACGCTCAAAAAATTCAATTTTTTAAAAAAGTTGATTAACACTACGAAGTAATGATGACGAAGCAGGTTTGTCAGATGTTATCTGTGAATATTATTAGTTAAGTTCAGAAAGCTTTTGTTGACATCTGAGTTTCAAAGATACATAACGTGACTGTTTAAAAGCACTTATTAAAGGAGAAGGACAGGTAATGTCAACGTTTAATGGCCCGAGCATGGCGCCGATTATTTACCCATTACAAGTCACGAAACTAAATAAATTGTTTGTTTAAAATGAAACCTGCTATTGAAAAACTGGAAAATTGGTGTACGATTGCAAATCACAATTTTTTGGGGGATGGCGATATTGGTTCTGAGTCATTCTGGTAAATTTCTGATAAGGTGATTTATCTCACATAGCAACATATTGCCTGTAAAGCAAATTGTAATATTTCCATTTACAAAATTAAAAAGTCCCCTAATTGATCAAGTGCTTTGTTTGCTTTTTGAATTTCAAGGATTCATAACGTGAGCGTTTAAAAGCACTTAGTTAATGAGAAGTACAATTAATGCCAACGAAAGTTACGTTTCAAAAAGATCTCTCAAACAGAAAAAACGTTTTTAATATCATATCAGAATGGCTCACATATGGCGCCAATTGTTTACCCATTACAAGTCACGAAATGAAATGCGGTCATGCAATGTGACTGTTTAAAAGCACTTAGTAAATGAGAAGAACAATTAATGTCAACGAAAGTCGCGTTTCAAGAAAACACTTTCTCTTAAAGGCATTCAAGGCCTACTGTGAAAAAGCCTCTTGCGTATAACTTTGAATCTCTATCTTCTCAGGTTTAAAAAAATAAACATTGAAAGAGGTGAAGCTAAAAGCCCGTTTGAAATACCTGTCCTCAAAACATGTCAAAAGCAAACAAAGAGTGGTCAGTTTTAGTGAGTGCGATTTTTGTTGATTTCAAGTACAGTTTTTAACTTGGTAGAATTTAAAATCGCCTTCCGTTCTCTGATAACGGTTATAATTTAGGGAAAATGTATTCATTGTAAGAAACTAAAAATGTTGAGAGCTATTGTTGAATAAAATAAAAAACCTTGTATAATCACTCATTGAGAGAGTGAATGCTATATTTATTCGGATGCTTTACAGACTCTTTACACTGAGAACATTTATCAGAACATTTTTGGCAATATCAAGCACTAAGATTGGAAACATTTTTGTTGAGTACATGTTTTTTACATGTTTACCAAAAGCCTTCATGGGAATTTCTAGCTACCAAACACCTTTGATTTGATTTGAACAAAGAGAAGTTTGATACCCTGTACACTTGGCTAAGGAACATAAATAACTGTAAAATGTGAAAAACACTTGGACCACCTACCGACAGATAGTCTAGAGATTAAAAAAGAACACGCTTTTTGTGATTAGCAAAGGCTGAATGTACCTGGCAGAATTCGTGGGCGGAATTCCCCTGACTGTTCTTTATTGTTTCTATTATTCACAAAGGCAAGTATGGGTTTAGGTGGAAACCCTTGCATTAAGTATGCTATTGCGTGATGTACGCGCGTACATTCCTATTTGTTAGTATTGTTGCTCTGACCACTAAACTGCTATTGTCTCGCTTGCTTTATTTTACATCTCGGCCAAGTTTACATTTTAACATTTTGTTCCCGTTTTAAAAGTTTTTGATATTTTGACTTCATACAAGAACTTTGTTTTGAAACTTTACATTTAACAAACATTACAAAAGGATTAGACTAAGTGACATGTATAGAACGCCACCATTAATCATTTCCTTGAATAATTCTTTTTGCTTTAATAGTAATTGTGTGAGGTACTTAGCGGTTGCTTGGAGCACAATTTTGGATTCAATTTCAGTGTTTTGTTAACTACTACTAAAACATTATTGCCTGGGCACGGCAGTGCTTCGTTCCCTTTTGTTTTTGTTTTTTGTAATTTTTCTTCGCAAATGAACCTTGTTCTGGATGCGAACATATCACAAAGCCTTGTACAGGGCTTATGTGATTGGAATAAAAGTAAAACCCAATTTCAATCAATTCCTCACGCGTGCATACTAATTTGTTCTATTGTGTAAGATACTTAGCAGTCGCTTGAAACACATACGAAAATTCCTACATGTCAACCTTGTTTCTTTGACTACCAAACTATCCTTTTATGGCCTTCTTCTGTTCTCTTGGCCGAAGTGTTACATTTTGGTCTCGAAACTGGTGAGCTGTTAATTCAGTTCGTTTCAATTCAATTAATTTAAATTGTTTTACGACTTTTTCCCTTGACAAGAGAGCTTTGTTTTAGAAGTCGTCTTGAAACACATTCAGTAGACCGTACTAGACAGTTTGAATCACGCAGCAGACGTATAAGAAACAAACGTGCTGGCTAGCTTGCTTTATTTTTGGTCTCTGTCAGGTTTACAATTAAAAATTGCATCACGAAATTTGCGAGAGGTTATCAAGGGCAGTACTACGTTTCGCTTTCAATTCTTTTCGTATATATTTTTGGTTTTACTTCACAGAAGATCCTTGTCTTGGTAGCTACTCTGAAACAAAGGCTGGAACTTTGAATAATATATAGTTTTTACTCAAAACTTTTTATGAAATCAATCCAAACTGTTATTTCGTTTACTTTAACGATATTTGCCTTAAAATCTTCCTTTTTCATTCCGGCATGCTTATATTTTATAATACTTGCACGTGGGAACCTTTAAACGGGCGAAGAGGTATTAAAAACCTGTTTAAAGCACCTCAAACGAAGAGAAAATATGGTCAGGGAGGAGGCTTTTGTTGATTTATTTGTTGGAGTTTAAATTAAAGCCTTAATACGCGATAAAGCATCGTTAAAGAGTTTGGTTTACTTAGATAAAACCCACAGTATAAAATCACATAATGCTTGATGTTAAGAAACATTTATATGATAATTTTTGATAATACTGTGAACTGTCTATGGTAATCAAGATGAGGTGAAACATAGCTAAAACCAAACATGGCTAAAATAAATGTTCTTTTTTTCAGCAATCATTGCAAGTTTCTGTTTATTATAAACAATATATAACCTTGAATCTCTATCAGTTCATCTTTAAAAAATAGACATTGAAAGAGGCGAAGATAACAAAACCCACACGTTTGGAAAAGCTGGCTTCAAACGGAAAGGAAGCTTGCTTTAATGAGCGTGATATTTGTTGATTTCAAGTTTTAGTAGATTTTGAAATCGCCTTCAAGTTTGTATAATATTCCGTTCTCTGATAACGTTTGTAATTAAGGGAAAACGTACTCTTTGTGAGTAACTGAAAATGTTGAAAGCTGTTGTTGAATAAAATATACAACCTTGTACAGTCACTGATTGAGTGAGTGAAAGCTATATTTATATTTATTCGGATGCTTTACACTGAGAACATTTATCACAACATTTTTTGGCAACATCAAGCACTCAGCTCAATTAAACAATTCAGTAAACATCTTTTACATCCAGTCTTCGGAAGGAGATTGGAAACATTTTTGTTGAGTATTATGACCACGAGGCGTTGTTTTATTCATTTCATCTTACACGTTTACCACGAGCCTTCATGGAAATTTCTACTAAACACATAAAGAATTTTGATTCCCTACGCACCATTTTCATTCATTCATGTTAAGGCAAAGTGTCCAATTCTATGTAGAAGCCTTGAGTCCAGAAATCGCTTGGTATTTAAATCGAGTATTCTCTGAGAAACGGTGAGACATTCTGACTGTTGAGAATATACTTTATTGAACTTAAAACCGTGCTCGTCAGTCAAGATTTTAAGAGTATGCCGAAGCTTGGAAAATTCGTACACTACAAAACCAAAGCATTATTTAGAATCCCTTGCATTTCTAATCAAAAATCGAATACTCTCAGAGGGTTTTTATTTTTGTGGATATTATTCCATGAGAGCTGACTCCGTACCAAAACACGAATATTTATATGTGTCGAGAACATCAAGATTTTCATGGTATGCCCAAGATCGAAAAAGTTTTCAACTACAGAGCCAAGTTAATGTTTTAAATCGCTTGACATTTCTAAACAAAGATCTACTATTCTATGAAGAATTAAACGAGATATTTCGTGGAAATTCTATAAGAAATTCAGACTGCCGGGTATCTAGTGTTCTCAAAACACCTCCAGGCTGCCGGGTATCTAGACACAAGGGATTTTTAACTCACAGAAGATCCTTGTCGTGATAGCTGTTGTAAAACAAAAGCTGGAACTTTGAATAGCAATTGTTTCTGGATGATGTGCATGGCAGTGAGATGAAAACAAAACCTATTTGCCAATATCTTTTCCCGTATTAATATGGCAATGGTTTTGACTTAAGCTGTAGAAAGTCAACATCCAGTCCTTGACTTAAATTTTTATAAATGAAACTCCTCTTAAATTCGTCGTTTATGTTTACTTTGGCGCGAATAACTTCGTCTAATCCTATTGAAAATTACACAATTTGCTTACTATTCACTGCGCTGTATCCCATCGTTACCGCAAAGAAAGTTTTGAATAAAGGTGTCTCCTCTAACCCATGATGAAACAAAAAATCGCCGTTTAAATAGTTTTCTAACATCGTTTCCTGTAACATCACGTCAAAACATTTAAACACCTGATCATATTTTGTCAAAATATGCACAGAAACTCGAGCACTGGTTAGCGCAGGATACACTTGGCCGCATTCTCATTTATTTTTACTCAGTTTTTTAGAAAATAATGCAAATTGTTATTCCGTTTACTTTAGCGATATTTCTCTTAAAATCTTCCTTTTTTTCATTTCGGCATGCTTATATTTTAAAATACTTGCACGTGGAAACCCTTTAACAGGTGAATATGTAATAAAAACCTGTTTAAAGCACCTCAAACGAAGAGAAAATAGCTGGGGTAAGTACTTTTGTTGATTTATTCTTGGAGTTGAAATTAAAGCCTTGATACGCGATAAAACATCGACAAAGGGTTTGGTTTACTAAGATAAAACCCGTAATGCTTGATTTAAAGAACACTCATATGATAATTTTTGTAAAAACTGTGAGCTGTATAAAATTATCACGATGAGGCGACAAAACATGGCTAAAATAAATGTTCTTTTTATTCACCAATCTTTGCAAGTTTCTGTTTATTACGAACAATATACAACCTTGAATCTCCATCTGTTCAGGTTAAAAAATAGACATTGAAAGAGGCGAAGATAAAAAACCCACCCGTTTGGAAAGGCGGTCCTCAAACGCAAAGAAAGCGTCGTTTAGTGTGCGTGATATTTGTTGATTTTAAGTTTTAGTAGATTTTGAAATCGCCTTCAAGTTTGTATAATATTCCGTTCTCTGATAACGTTTGTAATTAAGGGAAAACGTACTCTTTGAGAGTAACTGAAAATGTAGAAAGCTGTTGTTGAATAAAATATACAACCTTGTATAATCACTGATTGAAAGAGTGAAAGCTATATTTATACTTATTCGGATGCTTTACACTGAGAACATTTGTCACAACATTTTTTGGCAACATCAAGCGCTCAGCTCAATTAAACAATTCAGCAAACATCTTTTACATCCAGTCTTCGGAAGGAGATTGGAAACATTTTTGTTGAGTATTATGACCACGAGGCGTTGTTTTATTCATTTCATCTTACATGTTTACAACGAGCCTTCATGGAAATTTCTACTAAACACATAAAGAATTTTGATTCCCTACGCACCATTTTCATTCATTCATGTTAAGGCAAAGTGTCCAATTCTATGTAGAAGCCTTGAGTTCAGAAATCGCTTGGTATTTAAATCGAGTATTCTCTGAGAAACGGTGAGACATTCTGACTGTTGAGAATATACTTTATTGAACTTAAAACCGTGCTCGTCAGTCAAGATTTTAAGAGTATGCCGAAGCTTGGAAAATTCGTACACTACAAAACCAAAGCATTATTTAGAATCCCTTGCATTTCTAATCAAAAATCGAACACTCTCAGAGGGTTTTTATTTTTGTGGATATTATTCCATGAGAGCTGACTCCGTACCAAAACACGAATATTTATATGTGTCGAGAACATCAAGATTTTCATGGTATGCCCAAGATCGAAAAAGTTTTCAACTACAGAGCCAAGTTAATGTTTTAAATCGCTTGACATTTCTAAACAAAGATCTACTATTCTATGAAGAATTAAACGAGATATTTCGTGGAAATTCTATAAGAAATTCAGACTGCCGGGTATCTAGTGTTCTCAAAACACCTCCAGGCTGCCGGGTATCTAGACACAAGGGATTTTTAACTCACAGAAGATCCTTGTCGTGATAGCTGTTGTAAAACAAAAGCTGGAACTTTGAATAGCAATTGTTTCTGGATGATGTGGCAGTGAGATGAAAACAAAACCTATTTGCCAATATCTTTTCCCGTATTAATATGGCAATGGTTTTGACTTAAGCTGTAGAAAGTCAACATCCAGTCCTTGACTTAAATTTTTATAAATGAAACTCCTCTTAAATTCGTCGTTTATGTTTACTTTGGCGCGAATAACTTCGTCTAATCCTATTGAAAATTACACGACTTGCTTACTATTTACTGCGCTGTATACCATCGTCCCCACAAAGAAAGTTTTGTTTAAGGTTGTCTCCTATAACCAATTATGAAACAAAAAATCGCCGTTTAAATAGTTTTCTAACATCGTCTCGTGTAATATCACGTCAAATCATTCAAACACCTGATCACATTTTGTCATAATAATGCACAGAAACTCAAGCGCTGTTAAGCGGAGGATACACTTGGCCGCATTCTCATTTATTTTTATTCTTTTTTTTAGAAAATATTATTTTTTTTTTTTTTTTTTTTTTTTTTTAAATTTTTTTTTTTTTTTTTTTTTTTTTTTTAATATTTGCTTTAGTTATATATAAAAATTTTAAACCCTCAAAAAAAAAAAGGTTTTTTTTTTTTTTTTTTTAAATAAAAAAAAAGTTTTAAATATAAAATTTTATAAAAAAAACAAAAAAAATTATAAAAACTGTGAGCTATATAAAATTATCACGATAAGGCGACAAAACATGGCTAAAATAAATGTTCTTTTTATTCACCAATCTTTGCAAGTTTCTGTTTATTATAAAACAATATACAACCTTGAATCTCCATCTGTTCAGGTTAAAAAATAGACATTGAAAGAGGCGCAGATAAAAAACCCACCCGTTTGGAAAGCCGGTCCTCAAACGCAAAGAAAGCGTCGTTTAGTGTGTGTGATATTTGTTGATTTTAAGTTTTAGTAGATTTTAAAATCGCCTTCAAGTTTGTATAATATTCCGTTCTCTGATAACGTTTGTAATTAAGGACAAACGTACTCTTTGTGAGAACTGAAAATGTTGAAAGCTGTTGTTGAATAAAATATACAACCTTGTATAATCACTGATTGAAAGAGTGAAAGCTTAATTATTTATATTTATTCGGATGCTTTGCACTGAGAACATTTATCACAACATTTTTTGGCAACATCAAGCACTCAGCTCAATTAAACAATTCAGTAAACATCTTTTACATCCAGTCTTCGGAAGGAGATTGGAAACATTTTTGTTGAGCATTATGACCACGAGGCGTTGTTTTATTCATTTCATCTTACATGTTTACCAAGAGCCTTCATGGAAATTTTTACTTACACCCTTGATTTAAACACAAAGAATTTTGATACCCTTGTCATGGAGAAAAGTCCCGCGTGTACCGGGATTCCCGAGAACGCGTGGGAAGATAAGAAGAAGCATGAGAGACGCCATGTTAGATGATGTTGTTGGCTTGAAGGAAGATAAAATAAACTCGTCCAATGCGACATGGTAGCAGAGCGAGCGGATTGAAGAAGAAAACAAAAACAAAAGACACTTAGAAAGCCCTACTTATTGTTTGAAGCCGTTCACATCATTCTCAGCCGAATAATTCTTTCCTCAAAGCCATTATAGTGTTGTGAACAACATCAGCCTCGAATCAGCCGAGTTGACGAATTACCTTGAAACCTAGCCGAAATCTTCATAGACATGACAGACTTGGGCTCCATGCTGAGGGACTTTCCTCGAAACTGGACATGATAAAAGACAGAATGGAATTCAAACTAAGGGCCTGATTACATGGCGAATTTCAGCCCGGGCTAAAATTTCTGCCCGGCTTCCAAAACAAATCTTTTTAAAAACACGTCTGCGATTACATGAAGAAAGTTTCATTCCGGACCGAATTACAGCCCGGGCTGAAATTTCCAGCCCGGTTTTTGAAACCGGGCTGGAAATCTCAGCCCGGGCAAACGGGCCGAAAAACCTCATGTAATCGCGTTTTCAATTTCAGCCCGGGCTGAAAGTTAGCTTGGTGGTTTTCAACGAAAGAAAATGGCGGCTACGATAATTATTCAATTTTGAAAGTGTTCAGCCCTGGCTGAAATTCTCCATGTAATAGCAACAAAATTCCAGCCCGGCAAACCGGGCTGAAATTCGCCATATAATCGGGCCCTAAGACGAGGAAGTGTGAAAGTAAACATTGAACTGGAGGAGAAGATGCTGCAAATCGAGCATCAAAAGGCCGAGATTGAACACCGAAAGTTGCAAATTGAAGCAGAGAGGCCTAACCAGGAGAAAGAAAAACTCAAGAAGAAAATTGAGACAGAAACAGCAAACCCAGGTACGAACCTAACACTGTTAAATTACCAAAGCGCGAGTTCAGCAAATTTAGCGGGAAATTATTGAAATGGCAGGGGTTTGGGACTCCTTTGACTCAGCAATACACTCCAATGAATCTCTCAGCCCAGTAGAGAAAATGAATTACCTTAGAGCTAAATTAGAGGGGGAAGCTGCAGAAGTAATCTCGGGATTAACCTTGACGAATTCTAACTATCAGGAAGCAATCAGACTGTTGCAAAAACGCTTTGGACAAAATGAGATTATCATCAATGCTCATTATACTAGTCTCACGGATTTACCTGCCTCCTCAAGCCATACACCAGCCTTACGCACGAGCTATGACACAATAGAGAAACATCTAAGATCACTACAAGCCCTGGGGGAGGATTTAAACACAAAAATGCTCGTATCCCTGATTATTTTAAAGCTACCCAAAGATGTGATTAATCACCTGACTGACCACAAAGCGGATGATCAAGAATGGTCAGTACAGCTACTTAGAGATAAGTTGCATAGATACATCACCAATCGTGAAAATTCTGAGAGACAGTGTGGGACTCCCAAAGATGAAAGTAGACACCCTATTGCAAACATGTGGCCCACATCTCAGGACAGTGAACGCAAAACTACTATTGAAGCATTGTTCTCTGTTCCCAAACTTCCCAAAGATCTGAAAGTCAAAAGAAGAGATGTCTTTATCTATTGTAATGGAAAACACTGCAGTGACGAATGTAGAAAGTACCCCACTGTAACAGCCAGGAAAGAAAAGATAAAGGGACTCTGTTTCATATGCCTAAAACCATGCCATAATCAGAAAGATTGCAAGTCAAACAAGGTGTGTGCTCATTTTCAGCAGAAAAATCGTCAACACAGAAGTCTTTGCATTAACAAATTTCCAGAGAAACCGGCAGAAACTGTCAATACAGTGACTGAACCGATATCCATCACCATCGCAGCAGAGAATCCCCTGCTAGTTTCTGATGAGCATGTACTAATGCAAACAGCCACCGCTAAAGTAGAAGATCTACAAAAATCAAGAAAAGAGACTGTCCGATTACTTCTGGATACAGGTAGCCAAAGAACCTACATTACTGAACAGCTGGCAAACAGACTTTAGTTGCCAATCAACGGATCTGAGACCCTGACAGTCTACACATTCAGCTCATCTAAACCCAGACAGCTGCAGACTCCTGTTACCGAACTCAGGTTGTTAACCAAAGATGGATCATCCCTGCACTTGAGAGTCAATGTTGTACCCAAAATAACTGGTACTCTGCAAAGACCAAGCTTTGATACAAAGAACATTGAACACCTTGTTAAGGACATTACACTTGCTTATTCAATCCCAGAAACCAAACCACCTGACAAAGTATGATGCAGTCATTCAGGACAAATTACAAAAGGGCATCATTGAAGTTGTACCTGTTGAAGATTCCGCAAACACATTGAAACATAACATCCCACAACATGAGACAGTGACACCCGAGAAGACCACCACAAAGATACGCATTGTTTTTGATGCCTCCGCTAAAACCAGAAAGGGAAGTCAAAGCCTGAATGAAAGCTTACACCGTGGCCCAGCAATACTGGAGGATTTGTGCGGGCTTCTGATGAGGTTTAGACTTAACAAAGTCGCCCTGGTTGCCGATGTCGAAAAAGCTTTTCATCAAGTGGGACTTCAACCTGAAGACAGAGACGTAACAAGATTTGTTTGGTTAAAAGATGCCACAAAGCCGACCTGGAAAACAATCTCCAGATACTGAGATTTACCAGAATCCCATTTGGAATGATATCTAGCCCATTCTTGCTGGCTGCAACAGTCGAGTATCATCTGAACAGAGCAGATACCCCAGTAGCCAAAAAGATTTCAGACAACATGTACGTGGACAACATGATCACAGGAGTTGCCACATCAGAAGAAGCAGACGAATTCTACAAAGAAGCAAAGTGCCTTTTCCAGTCCTCATCAATTAATTTCCGTGAGTGGGCATCAAACTTTCAAGAATTCCTCCAGAGCGTCTCAGAAAGTGACCGAACAAGTGGAGACACCATGAAAAGCCTTGGAACCACCTTGAACATGAACAGTGACACAATTATTATCAATGGATCTCACACTTTATCCTTTCAAGTCACTTCCAAAAGAGAAGCATTGCAATCTATCAGCCGAATTTATGAATCATTAGGTTTCTTCTCGCCAGCCACACTCAATGGAAAACTGTTCATTCAAGAACTATGGAAACAAGAGTTAGACTGGGATGAAACACTCGCTGAATCACAACAGCAAGAGTGGTACAAGCTGCATGAAGACCTTAGCCCACCGTCCTCCCTGTTCATACCTAGATAAACAGGAGGAGATGAATACAAACTGTTCTGTTTCACTGATGCTTCAGCCAAGGCATACTCAGCAGCTGTATACCTGTACTCCGCAGTGGACAAAACCCCCAATGTTAACCTGGTATTCTCCAAGGCACGTGTTGCCCCAACAAAGCAACTGAGCTTTCCAAGACTGGAACTGTTAGCTGTTCTTACTGGAACTAGATGCCTAAGCTATGTTACTAAACAACTCCAGTTACCGGTGACTGACCGGATTCTGTAGCCAGACTCGTAGTGTGTTCTTCACTGGATGAAAAGCAACAAACCCCCTACTCGTATTTGTCCAGAACAGGCTGAAAGAGATAACCTCTCACAAAGATATCAAGTTCAGATATGTTACCACAACCCAGAATCCAGCTGACTTAGCCACCAGAGGTGTTTCCACAGAAGACCTCGTTAACAATCAGTTGTGGTGGCATGGACCATCTTGGCTCGGTGATCAAAAGACCAAGTTGCCTTCGTGGGACTTTCAGCAAATTGACGAAAACACATTGAAAAAGATGGCCAAACAGCCTGCTGGTCCACAGATTATGTACGAGACCTCATCCCTGATTGAAATGGATCGCAAGAAAAAGCACTCTAACAAGCCAGTTGCCCCGTTTGAGTTGAATGAAAACAATTATCCTTCCCTAACAAAACTTCTCAGAGTGACGGCATGGGCCCTACGATTCATTCAAAAACAAATATACTAAGTGAAAACCATCTGGGAAAGACATGTCCAGAACAGCAGTTTTGCATCAGATATTAAAGCAATCAAGAACAATACAAGAAACAAACTAAAGAGTCAACTAGGGCTAAGGATAGATAAAAGTGGAATCCTTCGTTGTCATGGCAGATTGATTAGAGAAAATCTCCCAGAAAGTACCTTCTACCCCAAGCTTCTACCGAAGAACCACGCCTTTACAAGCTTAATTAGTCATCAACAACGTCCATGTCAGAGCTGTTCATTTAGAAATCATTTATGACATTTCTGTAGAACAATTCCTCCTGTGCCATAGAAGATTTATTTCCAGGTGTGGCAAGCCGAAAGAGATTATATCGGACAATGCCTCACAATTCAAGCTAGCGAAGTCCACTGTTGGTTGATGAAGCATGGAAGTTTACCACCTCTAGCTCTGACACGCAAAGCTTTCTAGCAAACGAAGGAATCAAATAAACCTTCATCACTGAACTGGCCCCCTGGATGGGTGGCTTCTATGAAAGTCTTGTGGGACTTGTGAAGCAGGCTCTTCGAAAAAGTATTGGAAAGATCTGTTTGAACATTGTCCGGTTGGAGACCATTCTTACAGAAGTCGAAGCTGTTGTAAATTCACGACCATTAGTGAACGTGGGAGCTGATCTGAATTCTGGATTTGCACTCACCCCTGGTGACTTTCTTAGTCTAAATCCAAAACCTGGTGTACCATGCCTAGCAACAGAAGACGAACAGCCGCAAGATCCAGACTTTGTTGAAAGACTACGTTCTGCACAGAAACTTCTGGAAACATGGAAGAAAGGCCAGAAACATCTTAACATGTGCTGAGTCTACGAGAAAGGATGCAGAAACACTTGAAAGCTCCTAGAGTTCAATCCAAAACTCAGCCCACAAAGGGAGATATCGTGCTTCTGAAAGATAGTTCGCCAAGAGGAACCTGGAAGCTAGGAATGATCGAAGAACTCCTTACAAGCAAAGATAATGAAGTACGAGCAGCTACAGTCCGAACAGCATCAGGAAAGTTGCTGAACAGACCATTGAACTTTCTGTACCCTTTAGAATGCTCGGAAGTGAGTGAAAAACCAACCGAGTCGAACGAACCTGTTGGTAATGAAAAACAGGATGACACAAGCAAGCAGAAGAGTAGGAATGAACAGCTGAGAAACGCCCTATTCGCAACGCTGTGATCGAAGCAAGAGAAAAACTAAACGAATTATTGAACACTTGGTCAGATGCATGTTTAAGTCCGTGTATTTACTTTTTGTTGAGTTTTCCTCGCTGTATAAATAAGATAGGCTTCAGAAAGACATTGTCAGTTTTCGTTTGACGTGACATACAACAAAACTTTCCTCGGGAGTTTCATGGAAAAACACTCCACGAAAAGTCCCGCGTGTATCGGAATTCCCGAGAACATGTGGGAAGATAAGAAGAATCATAAAAGCCGCCATGTTAGATGATGTTGTTGGCTTGAAGGAAAGATAAAATACTCGCTCAACGCGACAACCCTACACACTTGGCTGAAGAACCGAAATAACTGTAACCGCAATCATTTTCATTTATTCATGTTAAGGCAAAGTGTCCAATTCTATGTAGAAGCCTGGAGTTCAGGAATCGCTTGGTATTTAAATCGAGTACTCTCGGAAAAACGGTAAGAAATTCTGACTGTTGAGTATATACTTTATTGAAAAATCGTGCTCGTGAGTCGAGATTTTAAGAGTATGCCGAAGCTTGGAGAATTCGTACAGTACAAAACCAAAGCATTATTTTTGGACATTATTCCAAGAGAGCTGACTCCGTGCCAGAACACGATTATTTCTAAGTGTCGCCGGAACATCGAGATTTTCATGGTAGGCCTAAGCTCGAAAAATTCCTCATTTATAAAGCCAAAACAATATACTTGAAATCGTTTGACATTTCTAAACAACGATCTGTTATTATAAGAAGAATTAAACGAGCTATTTCGTAGAAATTCTGTAAAGGCAGGTTTTCACGGTGCGATTTGACTGCCCGATTTGGCCCAGATTTGATAAGAAAATGAGTCCGAAAATGAGATCGGTTGCAGTGCCACAGATTTAATTTTGGAAATCGAGCCGATTTTCATCCTTGCAATTCAAATAAGGCAAAGTAAGTCCGGCCTACGATTCGCAGTGTGTAAATTTGCTTAGAACAAATTGGGTCGACAAATCATCGTATTTAAACCGGCCTGTAGAATTTTAGACTGCTCGGCTGCCGGGTATCAAGACACAACATCTGTTTTTATTATTATTTCACAGAAGAGCCTCGCCGAGATAGCTGTTCTGAAACAAAGGCTGGAACTTTGAATAATAATTGTTTCTAAATAATGTGGCAGTGAAATGAAAAAAAAAATATTTGCTAACATCTTTTCCCGTGTTAATACGCAAAAAAACGTTTCAAAATTGCTCTCCATATGTTTTGTGCAGTTAGAAAAAGGCGAAAGAGCCTGAAAAATTCAAAGTGTAACACTTCAAGTGCGCATTTCGATTTCGTTTTTCTCAGTAGAGACGGGATGCTCTCTTTTTAGCTAGGTTTAAGGTAGGGATAAATTAAAAAAACAAGGAGACTGACTTTAAGTTTTCATATTTCGATATCGTATCAAGAAATGTGTTTCAACATTGATAACAATAGGCTTTGTTTCACAAGCAGAAAATGACCCTATATGGTCGTTTTTGAACAATGGCGCAACAGCTTCAGAACACACGAGGGATTTGTCGAAGTTTCTGATTAGCTTACGAGCGGGAAATTTAAACGTTCGGAAAGATTGAAGGAAGACAAATTCTCCCTGGGAGGGTGATACTAGTAGGTTTGGTTCGGTGCAAACAGCAATGGCGCGGGGGACGGGTAGGAGCGACAGTTGCATAAAGGTGAACAAGTGTAATTAAAAGTTTAGAAAGGTTTTGACTTCAAAGCGTTTGTTCACGTCTTCTCAAGTGTGAATAAAAGTTCAACAAGGTTTCGAGTTCTAAGCGTCGGTTCATGTCTTCGCAAGTGTATTTAAAAAGTTAAGCAAGAGTTAAGCGTCGGTTCGCGTCGTCGCAAGAGTGAATAAAAAGTTAAGAAAGGTTTCGAGTTCAAAGCGTTGGTTCGCGTCATATTTTGATACCACTTTATATACATCTTCAGTTGCATAAGGATCCTTTATTTTATGTATTGATCTACCTTAATTCAATACAATGATCTTCTTTCCTCATCAACCACATAGCATGAGTGCATCTCACGCTAATCTTGCTACAGCAAATATTACATCAAAACATCAACACACGTTTTGAGATTGATACAAAACAACAGTCGGAAAGTCATTGTTGAATCTGTTTAAGCCCATTGATTGCCCAACACCTTACTGGATCCTCTTGTGGAAAACAGATTGGATCATGGCTCCACCACCACAACTCCGCCATGAACGCCATCTTTGAATTGGGACCACCAGTTCACTGATCCTTGGGGGATGTGGCAGTCGCTGAACTGGGCAACAATATCACTTTCGGAGAGAACAGTGCCCCATACATTCACTTCTGTCACTTCGCCAACAAAAGATTCGTCTGCTTCGAAGCCACCTCCAAGTTTGTCCTGGTCCTGTCCGATCACGGTGATACCTCCGGAGCTGATTTTGCCGCCTACATTAACGCCTGTACCACTGCCTACAATCGCGCCATCCTTGTAGAACTTGTAGTCTCCGTTGGTGTTGCTCCATGTGAAGCAGATGTGGTTCCATTTTTCAAAGTCAAGACCGACATCAGCATTCCTATTAAAAGGGAGAAGAAATTGCAGGAATAATAACTAGATAAAAAATAAGAAGATCAATTTTAAGGGAGGCCGTCTTTCTGAAAAACACCCACTCAAATTCGCGTCAAAAAATAATTTCTCCTGAAACTCTGGCAACTGAAAGACTTTACCGAGGCTAGAACTGAAACATATTTGGTTTGATTGAAGATGATTTTCTGGTCGTGTTAGGAGTGAGTGTTTTTCAGAAAGACAGCCTCTTAAGAATGAACCCTTGATTTATTCTTTGATTGATAAAGCAATCTTTCGCAAATTCACTTTAAGCTGTTTTTTGAGCAACAAAACTTGACTTCACACTAGAAGCTAAGTTAGTTTCAAGTAAGCACTTGACTTAAGTGCACTTGAAATTCCTAAGTCGCATTTTACAAAATCTGGCTACTCACTTGATGACAAAGTATATTACTTGAGGTACAAGCTGTCAATCATTTTCAGAATCGTGATAAGCTGCACGCCACTTAATTTGGCTTCCATTTCTTATTGGCCAAGTGCGTTCTTAAATGTTGTGTAGACCATACTTGGCGGCGTATTTCGGCTTCTTTGAACTACGAAAGTTTCCATGGTCACCAAGTAAAGTACACGTAAGTACGTTTTCCCCCTTCACACTCAAAGTAGGTTCCAAGTGCACTTAGATTATACTTACGAGCTATAGTGTGAAGCCAAGAAAAGTAGTGCAAAGTAGTCAGTACCTTTGAGTGTTCTCGAGCCAAACCCTCAAACTGGGAGATGTGCAAAGCAACAGCGCATTTCCATACGATGCTTCAGCATCGCTGTAGCTGTATACGCACTCGTTCCCACCATATCCACCGGAAGGTTTGTTGTCATCAGTGTCTTTAGCAAACAAGCACACTGTTGCAGCATGCAGATCATACACGATAGAGTTGTTTTTTATTGCGTAATCTGTGATGGTGTGCTCTTGAAAAATCATTTGGTACTCTGCGAAAAGAGAACGTTTCGATGTAATTATTTATATTACAATAGAGAACATTTCGATGTAATATAACCTCAGAGTTTATGATCTAGAGTGTAAATAAGTTTTCAAACAAACTTAATTTGACACATTTAAAATGAGCTCTGAGAATTAAGGTCCTTATACACATTGGGTTCTTGTTTGAGTTTCTGTAATCCCTCTTCATCTAGATGATAAGATTGACAATTTGTTTTGGTGGTTGCGTTTTCAGCTATTTTGTCGTTATAAAGCTAAAAACAGTATAGCAGCGTTTCGGGTGAAACGGTGCTTGAATTAAGTGCTGCCAGCCAAAAAGAAGCGTGAACAGTTGAATGAATTCCAGTTCTGATTTTATGTCTTTTTTTTCTGGTTGGATCAGGGCAGCGGATTAAAATATCTTTCAGTGCCCTATTTGTTTCGTTTTCACAAGCAAAACACTCCATGCACAATGCTCCATAAAATTATTATAATTATGAGGTTTGAATAATTGCCTTGTTCCCGCTTGGTTAGAAAGAGTTAATAATGCTGATAGCCTTCATTTAAACAGGATAGTTTTAAACTGAGCTCCAACCTTGTGGGTCGTGTGAAAAATATATTGTTGAAATTTAAAAATTGAGACGTAGACAATGTAATGTGCGTCTTGTTTAGCTTACGATTAGGAAAAGAGTAGACGAAGTTTACCCGAAGTATTCCGAAGACAAACCGAGGAATTAAAAAGCGTGCCGTTCCGCTGAATTACTGTTTATAATACGTCGTCTTGGCTTACCTCCAGTAGGATTGCACTCCGCCGCTTTAGACAGCTTTCTCCCTTTTCCTCCCTTTCTCCCGTTCCTTTTTCTGGCATCTAACGCAGAAACGAGCAAAAGTACGAGCAGGAAAGTGGTCCATGCGAACTTCATTTCTCTTCAATATCTATGGAGCTGATTGAGAAAAGCAAATTTTAAAAGCAATGATTTAACTTAAATTCAACACATTTGATACCACAAAGAACTTCGCTGGAACCTTAACCATTATTGTTTTTACAAATCTCCTAATGTGCGCGCCGCCACGTCAGCACTAGAGAGAACAAGAGAACTTGTTTTGCGAGTTGTCGAAGTACGCCTTGGTATAACACATAAAGCTAATTCAATAGTATTACGTGTCACTGAAGAAGGCCGAGTAACTCTGCAAGTTTTGGTTGGTTCAGGTTTTTCCTTTTTACCAAGCGTTTTGCCAAATACTTTTTTCTTTTTTATCCGTAAACAGATTTGTAGCAGTTTGCTTAAACATACTACATGAAGCATTAAGTCATAGGACCACTTTTTAAAAGGCTTATTGTAACATACGTTTTAGGATTTCACTGAATGTTTGTTCCAGAATCGACCAAAACAGTTCTGAAAGGTTATTACTTCCACTTAATCGAACCCTTATGAAAGTTAAAAAAACTGAACATAATGTAGACGCATAGACCGGCTACAAAGCAGACGCATAAACGGCCAACAAAATATAAATCCTTTAAGGAAAGTGTGCAACTGAACTCGCCTTTCATTGGTCTTCATTGATACATCTAAAATAAAACCATTGAATTGTTTCTTATTTCAATTCCTACCTTTTCCTTTGAGCTTGGTTCAACGGGTCAGAGCCGATGTGGGAACAAGTGCCGTCTTCGTGTACTCACTGAAAATGACGAGAGTGGCTCTGAAATGTGCGCATTAAGTAGGCGCTATTGCGTTAGGCACGTGGCAGCCTCCTGCAAAGAACATAAATGACACAAAAACAAAATTCCTACTTGTTAGAAGAGTTTCATTGACTACCAAGCTATTATCGTCCAGCGTACATTATTTATTGTCTCGGCCAAGTTCACATTGTTACCATGTTTACTATTTTTCATAGTTTCACCTCTTAAAAGAACTAAGTTCTAAGTTTAAAAATTTAACAAAGCCTTGAATGAGAATCAGATAGGCGATTCGAGGTAACACTTCGATTCAACTCCTTAAAAATATGTTCCTTATCGGCCTTGCATTCCTACCTGTTGAAATGGTTTCATTGACTACCAAACCATTATGGTCTGGCTTATCGTCTCGGCCAAATTCATATTGTTATCATGTCTACTATTTTTCATTTTTTTCTTCACCTTTATTTTTTGTCTTTGCCAGGTTTACATTTAAAAACCTCATCACAAAGTTTGCAAGGTGTTACTCAGAGCAGTACTTTATAGAAAACATTTCATCATTTCCTTTAATAATTCTTCTTGCTTTAATTCCTATTCATGCATAATATGTCCTACTGTGTAAGATATTAAGCAGTCGCTTGAAACACAAATGACAGACGAAAATTCCTACTTATCAATTTTGTTTCATTGACTACAAAACCATCACTTTTGACTAACAAAGCATTATCCATCAACTATGATTTTTCTGTACATGTTTTCCCGACCAAGGTTGATATTTTCAAACTTTTTGGTCTCGAAACTAGTGAGCTGTTAATCTAGTTTGTCCCTATCAATTTACATTGTTTTACGACTTTTTCACTTGACAAAAGAGCTTTGTTTTGGGAATCGCCTTGAAATTGAACGAACGTTCTGGTTAGCTCGTTTTATTTTTTGTTTCAGCAGGTTTACAATTAAAAATTGCATCAAGAAATTTGCGAGAGGTTATTCAGGGCAGTACTACGTTTCGCTTTCAATTCTTTTCACATATCTTATTTTTATCTCACAGAAGAGACGTTTCTAAAACAAAGGCTAGAGCTTTGAATAATAATTTATACTCAAGTGCTTCTATGAAATCAATCCAAATTGATATTTCGTTAATTTAGAGATATTTGTCTTAAATCTTCCTCCTTTTCATTTCGGCTTGCTTATATTCTAATGCTCATTTTCAAATCGAAACCTCTTAACAGGTGAATATGTATCAAATACCTGTTTAAAGCTCCTCAAACAAAGAGAAAATATGGTTACGGAAGAGGCTTTTGTTGATTTATTCCTTGAAGTTGAAATTTAATCCTCAATACGCGATACAGCATCGATATATAAAGAGAGTGGATTACTTAGATTAAAACCGCTATAAAATCACATCATGCTCGATGGAAACACTTATATGGTAATTCTTGATAGTAATAATACTGCGAACTTGATAAAATTGTCACGACGAGGTGACAAAACATGGCTAAAATAAATGTTCTTTTTATTCATCAATCATTCCAACTTGCTGTTTATTTATATGGACAATCTATTACCTTGAATCTCTATCTGTTCAGGTTAAAAAATAGACATTGAAAGAGGTGAAGTTAATAACCCGTTGGGAACAAAAAGCAAACAAAGTGTGTTTTAGTGAGCGTGATTTTTGTTGATTTCAAGAACAGTATTAAACGTAAGCAGATTTTAAAATCGCCTTCAAGTTTGTGTAATATTCCGTTCTCTGATAACGTTTATAATTTAGGGAAAACGTATTTATTGTAAGTAACCTAAAATGTCGAGAGCTGTTGTTAAATAAAAAATGTACAACCTTGCAATTGTATCATCACGCATTGAGAGACTGAACGCTTTATTTATTTGGATACTTTACACTAAGAACAATTATCAAAACATTTTTTGACAATATCGAGCACTCGAGGGTTGTCCAATATACACGACCTGATACGAGTCGTAAATGTCTTTGTCGAGTGGAGAAGTGCATCTCACCATGGAGATAAGCAAGTAGTAGTAAGCAAGGGGCCCTGCGATATGTTGTCGGGTCGTACGAGTCGTACGAGTGGACAAAACCATTGTCGACTCGACAAATTGAAATGTCGAGTGGAGAAATGCATCTCATTAAGGACACTTAGAAATTATCCATCATATTGTGGAGCAAGGGCCCTGCGATGGATTGTCGAGTCGTACGAGTGGACAACGTAATTGTCGACTGGAGAAACGTAGTTGTCGACTGGAGAAATGCATCTCATTAAGGACACTTAGAAATTATCCATCATATTGTTGGGCAAGGGCCCTGCGATGGATTGTCGACTCGTACGAGTCGTATGAGTGGACAACATAATTGTCCACTTGTTCCACTGGAGAAAAATAGTTGTCGTGTGGAGAAACACGCTAAACGCAACGCTAACGAAACACGCTAAATACAATGTATTCCCCGTTCTAAAAGCGTGATGGCCCAAACACGCTAAACACATGTGTATATTATTCGTTCTTAAAGTCGTACGACTAAAAGTTTGCTAGCGAAACACGCTAAACACAATGTATATTCCTCGTTCTAAAAGTATACCTTGTGTTTAGCGTGTTTTATTGTCACACTTTAGCGAAGAATATATAGAGTGTTATACGTTCAGTTGACATATAGGTTTTTGGGTCATCACACTAGAACGAGTGCTTACAAATTGTAAAGCGTGTTTGGGTTCTCACGCTTATAGAACAAGGAATATACATTCCGTTTAGCTTGTTTCGTTGGCACACTCTTAGAACGAAGAATATATACTTTGCGTAAAGCGTGTTTTGGCCATCACGCTTTTAGAACGAGAAATACATTGTGTTTAGCGTGTTTCGTTGGCAGTCAATACACATTGCGTTTAGCGTGTTTGGGCCATCACGCTTTTAGAACGAGGAATATACATTGTGTTTAGCGTGTTTCGTTGGCACACTTTTAGAACGTAGAATATACACACTCAGCCTAGTCCCTAGGCGTTCTCCTCCTCTCTCGGGCGAGCGCGAGGTCCACGTAAGAGCCTGGGCACGGGTTGGCGTGCCGGCCGCTCAGTGTCATTCGGTGACGTCACCAAATTTCGCGCCAAATCGATAAGCGGGAAGAGAACGCCTGGGTACTAGGCTGATACACACTGTGTCTAGCGTGTTTTGGCCATCACGCTTTTAGAACGAGGAATAAACATTGTGTTTAGCGCGTGTTTCGGCCATCACGCTTTTAGTCGTACGACTTTATGAACGAATATTATACACATTGCGTTTAGCATGTTTGGGCCATCACGCTTTAGAACGAGGAATATACATTGTGTTTAGCGTGTTTCGTCGGCGTTGCGTTTAGCGTGTTTCTCCAGTCGACAAATTATGTTGTCCACTCGTACGACTCGTACGACTCGACAACCCATCGCAGGGCCCTTGCTTTTCAATATGATGGATATTTTCTAAGTGTCCTTAATGAGATGCATTTCTCTACTCGACAAGTACGTTTCTCCAGTCGACAATTACGTTGTCCACTCGTACGACTCGTACGAGTCGACAACCCATCGCAGGGCCCTTGCTTTTCAATATGATGGATATTTTCTAAGTGTCCTTAATGAGATGCATTTCTCTACTCGACAAGTACGTTTCTCCAGTCGACAATTACGTTGTCCACTCGTACGACTCGTACGAGTCGACAACCCATCGCAGGGCCCTTGCTTTTCAATATGATGGATATTTTCTAAGTGTCCTTAATGAGATGCATTTCTCTACTCGACAAGTACGTTTCTCCAGTCGACAATTACGTTGTCCACTCGTACGAGTCGACAACCCATCGCAGGGCCCTTGCTTTTCAATATGATGGATATTTTCTAAGTGTCCTTAATGAGATGCATTTCTCTACTCGACAAGTACGTTTCTCCAGTCGACAATTACGTTGTCCACTCGTACGACTCGTACGAGTCGACAACCCATCGCAGGGCCCTTGCCCAACAATATGATTGATAATTCTAAGTGTCCTTAATGAGATTCATTTCTCCACTCGACTGATGACATTTACGACTCGTATCAGGTCATGTATATTGGACATGGATGGAGTACTTATAAGCACGAGACGTTGTTTTATTCATTTCATTTTACATGTTTACCAAGAGCCTTCATGGAAATTTCTACCAAAAACCTTTGATTTGATTTGAACAAAAATAATTTTGATACCCTGTACACTTGGCTAAGGAACAAAAATAACTGTAAAATGTGAAAAACACTTGGAACATCAATTGACGGATTAAAAAAGAAAACGCTTTTTCTTATTAGCGAACGATGAATATACCTGCTAGGATTCGTGTGCGGAATTTCCCTGACTGTTCTTTGTTGATTCTATTATTCACAAAGGCAACTATGGGTTTAGGTGAAAACCCTTGCTTTACGTGTGCAATTGGGTGATTACGCGCGTGCATTCCTGTTTGTTGATATTGTTCCTCTGACCACTTAACTGCTAGTGTCTCGCTTGCTTTATTTAACATCTCGGCCAAGTTTGCATTTTAAATTTTTGTTCCCTTCTCATTTTTTTCATATTTTGACTTCATAGAAAAACCTTATTTTGATACTGAACATTTTTAAACAAACCTAGAAAAGAGATTGGACTAAGTGACATGTAAAACCACGCCACGATTAATCATTTCCTTGAATAATTCTCCCTGCTTTAATTCCTATTCATGCATATGTCCTACTGTGTAAGATATTAAGCAGTAACTTGGAACACAAATAACAGACGAAAATTCCTACTTGTCAATTTTGTTTCACATTGACTACCAAACCATCACTTTTGACTAACAAAGCATTATCCATCAACTATCATTTTTCTGTGCATGTTCTCTCGACCAAGTTTTATATTTTCAATCTTTTTGGTCTCGAAACTAGTGAACTGTTAATTCAGTTGGTCCATTTCAATTCAAATTGTTTTACGACTTTTTCACTTGATAAAAGAGCTTTGTTTTGGAAATCGCCTTGAACGCATTTAGTAAACCGGACTAGACAGTTTGAATCACGCAGCAGACGTATAAGAAACAAACGTGCCGGTTAGCTTGCTTTAGTTTTTGTCGCTGCCAGGTTTACAATTAAAAATTGCATCACGAAATTTGCAAGAGGTTATATTCAGGGCAGTACTACGTTTCGCTTTCAATTCTTTTCACATATATTTTTTTTACTTCACAGAAGAGTCTTGTCTTGATAGCTATTCTGAAACAAAGGCTGGAACTTTGAATAATATATAGTTTTTACTCAAAAGTTTTTATGAAATCAATCCAAACTGTTATTTCGTTTACTTTAGCGATATTAGCCTTAAAATCTTCCTTTTCTTCATTTCGGCATGCTTATATTTTAAAATACTTGCACGTGGGAACCTTTTAACGGGTGAAAAGGTATTAAAAACCTGTTTAAAGCACCTCAGACGAAGAGAAAATATGGTCACGGAGGAGGCTTTTGTTGATTTATTCGTCAGTTGAGTTAAAATTTAAGCCTTGATACGCGACAAAGCATCGACAAAGAGCAGGGCGTCAGAGGGCGGTGAAACGGGCTTTGTCGCGTATCAAGGCTTAAATTTCAACTCCAACAAATAAATCAACAAAAGCCTCCTCCCTGACCATATTTTCTCTTCGTTTGAGGTGCTTTAAACAGGGTTTTAATACCTATTCACCCGTTAAAAGGTTCCCACGTGCAAGTATTTTAAAATATAAGCATGCCGAAATGAAAAAAAGAATTTAAGATTTTAAGGCACATATGGCTAAAGTAAACGAAATAACAGATTGGATTGACTTCATAAAAACATAGTAAAATATTAAAAAGCGATCTCTGGTTAAAAATATGATGAAAACGAGCTTTCGACTACCAGTCTGTAGTCTTAAAAACAGTTGAGTACAAATTATAATTCAAAGTTTTAGCCTTTGTTTCAGAATCGCTATGAAGACAAAACTCTTCTGTGAAATAAAAAAATATATATATGTGAAAAGAATTGAAAGCGAAATGTAGTAAAACCTGGCAGAGATAAAAACTAAAGCAAGCTAACCAGTACGTTTGTTTCTTATACGTCTGCTGCGTGATTAAAACTGTCTAGTGCGGTCTGCTGAATGTGTTTCAAGACAACTTCCAAAATAAAGCTCTATTGTCAAGAGAAAAAGTCGTAAAACAATGTAAATTGAAACGAACTGAATTAACAGCTCACCAGCTTCGAGACCAATAAGTTTGAAAATATAACAACTTGGCCAAGAGAACAGAAGAAGGCCAGAAAAGGATAGTTTGGTAGTCAAAGAAACAAGATTGCCAAGTAGTAATTTTCGTATGTTTAATTATTTGTATTTCAAGCGACTGCTAAGTATCTTGCACAATAGAACAAATTAGTATGCACGCGTGAGTCGAGGTATTGGTTTAAATTGGTTTTTACTTTTATTCCAATCACATAAGCCCTGTACAAGGCTTTGTGATATGTTCACATTCAGAAGAAAAATTACGAAAAACGAAAACAAAAGAGAACGAAGCACTTCCGTGCCCAGTTTTCATTTACTAAGTGCTTTTAAACGCTCACGTTATTACGCCTTGAAAATCAAAAAGCAAACAAAGCACTTGATCTTTACAGGCAATATGTTGCTATGTGATATAGATCACGTTATCAGAAATTTACCAGAATGACTCAGAACCAATATCGCCATTCTCCAAAAATTGTGATTTGCAATCGTAAACCAATTTCCCAGTTTCCCAATAGTTGGTTTCATTTTAAACAAACAATTAATTTATTGCCCGCTTCACCTGGTTTTGTTAGAAAAACAACATTGCATGACCGTCTTCAGTTTCGTGGCTTGTAATGGGTAAACAATAATAATAATAATTGTCGCCATGCGCGAGCCATTCCGATCAAACGTCGACATTAACTGTCCATCTCCTTTTATAAGTGCTTTTAAACAGTCACGTTATGTATCCTTGAAACTCGAATGTAAAAAAAAGCTAGCCTTCTGAACTTAACTAATGATATTTACAGATAGCATCTGACAAACCTGCTTCGTCATCATTACTTCGTAGTGTTTGTCAACTTTTTCAAAAAATGGAAAATTTTGAGCGTTATTTTCATACTTAACATTAGCCTTAAATATGAGTTCCAGAATGCAAGAATGACTGTTAGTATTCACACTATCTATAGCTGCTTTTATTTTTGTTGAAAGTTATACAATAAGTGAGAATTTGCAGATTTTTGAACTCGACGAAAATTTTATATTAAGTAAATATTAATAAGCCTTAGGAAGGTGAATTTAACTAGGCATGCGCTGTTTGCAGGCCCTACTGGCGCCAGTAAGACTACATAGCTGTAACCAGCACTCAAACACAATTTCCGTACTTGACAGAAGTCAATTTACTAATGAGGGCCATGTAAAGCAGAGAAATCCACCGATTGCATTCAGTTCTCTACATAGAGCGATCCTGTAACGAAGGCTTATTAAAGAAGAAGGTGATACCTGAACAAGAACTGAATTCCCACTGTGGTGAGTCATGTTTGGGGATAGGCTTGCAATATTAACAGCTAGGCAATATAGTTCCTCACGTTTTCTTGCTCTAATGCCAAACAAGTCCATGAGAATAGTTCTTATTCACAACCGTTCCTTTTCGTTTTTTAAATACAATAAGGCTCCAAAACACATTTTACTCTTGCAAAGCCAACCGCAAATAAAAAGAAATTATAGCAAAATCGTACATCTACAAAGTCAAAGAACTGAAGAACTGCTTTATACTAGGATTTCTTCATGGATTCTGTTAGTGAGGAAACCAGGTCATGTTTCAAGCTTGATGTTTTATTAAGCGGGTGGCCTGAGCCCACTTTATAGCTTAGCCGGAGTTTTGTCGTTCACCTGCAGTTTTTTTGTTAGCCTCTCTCGGCCAAAACCACGACAATAGTGTTGGGAGGGTAAGGTGGGGAGAAGAAATCGAAAAGAAAAGAAAGATTGATTGCAGGTTAAACTATGGCGCATGGTGGGTGCCGCTATTGTAATAATGTTTTGTCAGGCCGTGAACAACAGACTTGTGATGAGATGTGTTTTAGATGCAACTTGTAAGCCTTCTTTTCGATTATTTGCGGTGAACCTTGATAATAAAACGGATAATTTTACACACGAGAATTTAGGAATTATTTCTTGTGCCGATTTAATTATATTTTTAGTTTAGAAAACGAGAAAAGTTTGGATCACGCCATTAGAATTCTTGATTCTCAGGCTGAACACATCAGCCTCGTTTCTTTCAGGTTAATATTGTTAGCGGCTAATAATTTTGCGGCTGTTTCCTAGCAAGATTTAGCAGTTACATTAAATTTAGAAATGTTTCGAAATTGAAAAAATAAGAGCGATATCGTGCAAACCAGTTTTCAATGAAAATAGAGCTAATATGGTTAATTAAAAAAAGAAAAAGAAAAAAAAACAATAAATAAAGTCGCTTAAAATTGAAAGAGCATAACCATTGTCAGAAAGAACGAAGTTAATTGAAAATGTCAGAAAGGTCTTTGCAAACTCGCAACTCGCAACTTGTTGATATCCAATCCAGACATAAGATTGTAAACATTTTCAGGTGGCTAGGACTGACCACAATTACAAGTTGCTTAAAAACTTTGTTGGCAGCTTTTCATATTAAGAAAAACTTTTATTCCCTTCGAGCAACTTTTCTCCTTTCGAGCAAGACCGAAGATTTCCAAGATTTCCAAAATCTGTCCGAAGCCCATACGGACGTTTCCTAGTATTTTGGAGGTTCACGAAGTTTGCCGAAGATTTCCGAGGGAGATCCGAAGATGTTTCAACTTTCGGCTCATTCAGCATTAAAACAACACAATTCATCAGCAAACAAAAAATATTCAATATCTTCACGATTGTTCTCAGTAAAAGGATTCCTCGTAATTTAACAAATATTGTTGGCGTTAAAATGTTATTTAGATACTTTTGTTGCAGTGAAATTGTATGAAAATACTAAGAAATTTTTGTCTTCAAATGTGAATTTGCAGGAACTTGATAAAAACAAATATGACATCGATACAGCGAGCATTTTTGCTTAATGACTGTTCTGTATAATATCGATAGAATTGATTAATGTTGTGAAGGTTCCAGCTTCGTTCGCCAAAACTCGCGCCTTCGGCCCTCGAAGAGATCCACGTTGCGCCCGAATAGAGAGCCTGCTCGCAGGCTAAGGTTATACAAGAGTTTCCAAACATATTCTGAAAATTTCAGAAGATTACTAAAGATTATCGAAGATCATCGAATATTTCCGAAGTTTCCCGATGACCTCTGAGGAAGATTCTAAGTTGTTTCAACTGTACACTTACAAATTTTAGTAAAAAGATCAAAAATAATTTCAAACAAAATTAAAGTCATCGATATTACCACAGCCTGAAGTTGATCGTATCATTATATGTGTTCAATTATGGTTTTTCTCAGAGTTTGCAATCCGTGTAAATCAATCCAATTTTTATATATAATATATTTTTATTTTTTTTATTTATCAGCTCCACAGATATTGAAGAGAAATGAAGTTTGCTTGTACCACTTTCCTGCTCGTGGTTTTGTTTGTTTCTGTGATGAATGCCACAGATCACTGCTGCAAACCTTGTAATGGTAAGATAACAAAACGCACATTAAACGTTAAACCCTTTTAACGTTGCGTGACGTCAATCGTACAAAAATTATTACGTCAATCGTCCACTAATAGAAACGACTTCCAAATTTGGTCGTTGCTAGCCAGATAGCTGGAATAGCCCGGGATTGAAAGCCAATCAAATTCCTTTTAAAGGAATATTAAAGTATGTTATTGGCCGCTCTCAGAAAACACTTTTTTTTATTTTGAGGGTTACAATAGTGTTACAATAACATTACAATAATATTATTACAATAATATTTTGGCTTTTTACGACCACTGAACGCGGTTAGCTTCTTTATGTAACGGTTAACAGAAGTGTTAAACATTAATTTTAACGTTTAAAAAAGTTCACAATTATTCTTTTACATTGTTGTAAAAAGCAAACAGTTAATTTATTTGGTTGTAAAAGTAATATAGCCTATTTTAATTTAAATTTTTTCATCGCTTATTTCGTCTAGGAGTTAAAGTTTTAAGTCAAATAAACCTTAGACAAAATACTTGGCTTAGTCCTTACGGTTAAAATATTTTACGGCTAAATATAACGATTTAAATTTTTCAATTTCTACACCTAACAGCTAAATTTTGGCCATTACATTACCGCTAATGACGCATTGAATTCTGCGGCCGTACGGCAATCGCATCTTCCTCGTGCATTTCTTTACTTGGTTTTAAAATCAGTTTTTGCTTTTTGTTATTGTAAAAACAAATTGACATCAGTTTTTTTATACGTCTGTCCTGTTATTGATGATAAATTTCGTCATAACATTTTCAAAGTTTGTTGTAGATCCACAATTTACGACACTTTGACAATGTTATGACGCAATTTATCATCATCAATAACAGGACAGACGCAAAAAAAAAAACTGATGTCAATTTTTTTTAATTAACATCCGCAGAGTACCGAATGATTTTTCAAGAGCACAACACTACAGATTACGCAATTAAAGAAAACTCTATCGTGTATGATTTGGATGCAGCTACAGTGTGCTTTTTTGCAAGAGACACTGATGAGAACAAACCTCCTGGTGAAGATGGTGCGGGCGATTGCGTATACAGCTACGATGATGGTGAAGCAATTTGGGGAAATGCGTTGACGCTTTGCACATCTCCCAGTTTAAATGCTTGGTTCGATGACACCAGAAGGTACTGACTACTTTACACTACTTTGTTGCTCACAAAACGCTTAAAGAGTTTGCGAGAGATTACTTTATCAATCAAAGGATAAATCAAGGAATTATTCTTAAAGTGACTGTGTCACGCAATTTTAGGCAATTCCGGCACTGACAAACTGGCCATGAAGTTAACTGGAATATTACAATACCGACTTAAAAACTGTAAAGGAATTTAAAAGAAACACAGCCGGAAAGGCCAAAAAGCGGCATGTATGGGCAAAACGTCGACCCGACTTTTTTCAAGTTTATCTCAATTTGTATGAAATTGTCATTTTCGATGCTCAATTGCCTTTAAAAACAATACACTCTTAACTTAATTATTACCTAATTAACTGCGCTGCGCAGTTCTTGCTCTGCACGGGGTTTATTTTTCGTTTTGTCGGTGACCTGCACCAAACCTCCACTCGGTCAGGCTCATGTCACGTGATGTTTAGAAGCTAAAAATCAGTAACAAATGGAAACATTTTGTTATTTTTTGTCTTTACAAAGGATTTTTAGTGTGAAATATTCGATTTTGAAGCGTTTTATTCAAAGAAAATTCTAAATTTTCACGCGTCGAAAGAAAAATATATTTCAGCGGGCCAGAATCTGTGAATAAATACCATTACGTTGGTGTAAAAGAATGTGCTGACATGACAAGTTTCACTTTCGATCGGCTAGATCTAGGGCTTTCCACAAGTTGCTCGAGATTTCTAAAAAAAGTTGCCCGTAATTTCTCAAAAAGTTGCTCAAAAGTTGCTCCAAAAATCCAAAAAGTTGCTTCTAATAATAAAAGTTGCTCGAAAGTTATTTTGCTCCAAAAAATCCAAAACGTTGCTTCTAATCAAGATAACTTCTCTAAATATATGCTAGTTTCCCTTTGAGGGTAAGATTTCTAAGCAGTTTTGTGCAATTTTACAGCAAAAGGAGTATCTTAATAACATATTAAGGGGAAAATTTTTAACTGAGAAAAATCGTGAAGATATCGATGACGTCATGTTTGCTAACGAGTTTTGTAATGTTTTAATGCAGAAAGAGGACCAGAAAGAGCAGAAAGTTGAAACGTACTTAGCTGTTCCTCGGAAGTCTTCGGCAAACTTCATAAATCTTCGGAAACGTTCGTATTGCCTTTGAACAACGCTCGGATAACCTTCGGAGATCTTCGGTCTGTAAATTGCCCAAAATGCAACAAGTTGCTCGAGAGGAAAAAAGTTGCTCGAAGGGGAAAAAGTTGCTCGAATCCTGAAAAGTTGCCAAAAAGTTGCCGAGCAACTTGTGGAAAGCCCTAGCTAGACCTCGAGTCACGTAATTGTTCAAAGCTATTATCAGCTTAGCTGCTACCTGCCAAATCTTTGCGAATCCATTAATATTTACTTACAAAATTCAGTGTGAAGTATTTTGAAGCGTTTGAATCAAAAAAAATATTAAAATTTCACGCTTTAAATAAATACGCTTAGGGCTTTTCACAAGTTGCTCGAGATTTCCCAAAAAGTTGCCTGTAATTTCTCAAAAAGTTGCTCAAATGTTGCTCCAAAAATCCAAAAAAGTTTCTCCAGACAATAAAAGTTGCTCGAAAGTTGCTCCAAAAAATCCAAAACGGAGCTTCTAATCAAGAGAATTTCTCTAAATTTATGCTTATTTCCCTTTGAGAGTAAGATTTCTAAGCAGTTTTATGTGCTTTTACAGCAAAAAAAGGATCTAAATAACATATTAAGGGGAAAATTTGTTAAATATCGTGAAGATATTGATGACGTCATTTTTGATGACGAGTTTTGAAATGTTTTAATGCAGAATGAGCTGAAAGTTGAAACGTCTTCAGATGTTCCCCGAAAATCTTCGGCAAACTTTGTATATCTTCGGAAACGTATGGCCTTTGAACAACACTCGGATAATCTTCGGAGATCTTCGGTATGGAAATTGCCCAAAATTCAACAAGTTGCTCGAGAAGAAAAAAGTTGCTCGAAACATGAAAAGTTGCCAAAAAGTTGCCGAGCAACTTGTGGAAAGCCCCAAATACGCTTTAGCGGGCAAGAATTTACATTTATTTACATTACGTTTGTGTCCTGGAATGTGCTGGCGTTAACAAACTTTTACTTTCACAAGGCACTGATCGGCAAGAATCACGCAATGCTTTGAAAGGTTTAAATCTGCTACAAACGGAACTAAACAAATCCTCTGGTCTAAACTTAGCATGTTAAGTGTGAAATATTCGACTTTTTAGCGTTATTTATTTTTGGAGCTGTATCATCTATAGGATTTCTGAAATCTGATGGAAAACCACTGAGACAAACATGCCCTGACTTGCAAGGGTTACGTCATTGGTACCCTACCCCCTTCACAGAAATAATTAATTAATTGATATTAATTAATTAATTAATTGGCTATTAAAGTTTACACCATAGCGCTTTAGCGGTTTAGGGGTTGAGCGGACGACAGCCCCAACAAACCATCACAATAGTGCATTCTGCACTAAAAGCATAAATTTCCAATTAATATTCTTTTTCCTTAGAATTGATCTACTTATTTTTTATCTAGTTATTATTCCTGCAATTTCTTTTGTCTTTTTGAAAGGTTTGCTGATGTCGGTCTTGATTATGGGAAATGGAACCATGTCTGCTTCACATGGAACAACACCAAGGGAGACTATAAGTTCTACAAGGATGGTGTGGTCGTCGGCAGTGGTACAGGCTTTAATGTAGACGGCAAAATTAGCTCCGGAGGTACCACCGTGATCGGACAGGACCAAGACTCCCTCGGAGGAGGCTTCGCTGCAGACGATTCTTTTGTTGGTTACGTGACAGAGGTGAATGTATGGGGCAACGTTCTGTCTGAGAGTGATATTGTTGCCCAGTACAGCAACTGCCACGTCACCCAAGGATCAGTGAACTGGTGGTCCCAGTTTAAAGATGGCGTTCATGGCGGAGTTGTGGTAGTGGAGCCATGATCAAATTCGCTTTCCACAAGAGGATCCAGTAAGGTGTTGGGCAATAAATGGGCTTAAACAGATTCAACAATGACTTTCCGACTGTTGTTTTGTATTACTCTCAAAACGTGCATTGATGTTTTGATGTAATATTTGCTGTAGCAAGATTAGCGTGAGATGCACTCATGCTTTGTGATTAATGACGAAAGAAGATTATTGTATTGAATAAAGACAAATGAATATTTAAAATAAAGGATCCTTATGCAACCGATGATGTGTATAAAGTTTAATATAATAACGCCTTCGCGTTTTTATTTGTCCCTGCCCCAAACGAAAACCTATCTACACTCTTTTTTTTATAAGAATACAGTTTTTCCGACCCAGGCTGAATATTCTTATTTTTCTTCCGATTTTAGGCTGAAAATATTCTTATGAACATTCTTAGAAAATACCGTTTGACATTTCCGTTTTAGCAAGTATTGGGTAATCAATTACAAGTGTTTGGTGTCCAGATCTGTATCGTGTTATATTGTGCACATTTTCCATCGCTTTTCGTTGCAGCCAGCAAGATCAAGATGTCGCATCAGATAACACTTGGCCGTTTGGCTTTAAATAAAGCATTCCTCACAGAGATACAATGAAGGAAATGAAAACACCTGATTTTGTTTCAACTAAAAATATATATATTCAATTGTATTGTATTTACAAATTTTCAACTCAAAAATATATGTTTTTCAAAATCTCAGCCTCGGGTTTATTCTTAAGATATTCTTAAAAAATCGCAAATTTCAGCCTCGATATTCTTATAAACTAGATTCTTATAAAATAAAAAGAGTGTATAACAAGAAATCATTCCGTCACTGGAAAAACGAAAACGAATTGCGCACTTGAAGTATTACACGCCGCCTGGTTAGCTCAGTTGGTAGAGCGCCAAACGAAAACCTATCTATAACAAGAAATCATCCCGTCGCTAGAAAAACGAAAACGAATTGCGCACTTGAAGTGTTACACGCCGCCTGGTTAGCTCAGTTGGTAGAGCGCCAAACGAAAACCTGCCCCAAACGAAAACCTATCTATAACAAGAAATCATCCCGTCGCTAGAAAAACGAAAACGAATTGCGCACTTGAAGTGTTACACGCCGCCTGGTTAGCTCAGTTGGTAGAGCGCCAAACGAAAACCTGCCCCAAACGAAAACCTATCTATAACAAGAAATCATCCCGTCGCTAGAAAAACGAAAACGAATTGCGCACTTGAAGTGTTACACGCCGCCTGGTTAGCTCAGTTGGTAGAGCGCCAAACGAAAACCTGCCCCAAACGAAAACCTATCTATAACAAGAAATCATCCCGTCGCTAGGAAAACGAAAACGAATTGTGCACTTGAAGTGTTACACGCCGCCTGGTTAGCTCAGTTGGTAGAGCGCCAAACGAAAACCTGCCCCAAACGAAAACCTATCTATAACAAGAAATCATCCCGTCGCTAGAAAAACGAAAACGAATTGTGCACTTGAAGTGTTACACGCCGCCTGGTTAGCTCAGTTGGTAGAGCGCCAAACGAAAACCTGCCCCAAACGAAAACCTATCTATAACAAGAAATCATCCCGTCGCTAGAATCAAAGTCTCTTCGAGATATCGACGTTTTTGCATGAAGTATGAGTCGAAGGTTTATCCTGTACATTGTTCTTCGAAGTTATCATTACATTTTTTTTGTAGTTTAATTTAACAATTTCCTATCTTCGCGGAGGAAATGCAGCCATATAATTTTGTCAAAAATGGCTCGTTCGCGCCGGGTATTTATACACATATTCCTTAACATTACACAAATAAACAGTGCAAATTTCAGCGAGATCTGACAATTCTATACTTTAAAACTGCAAGGACCTTTCGAGGCAGTCGATTACGGCAGCGAAATTAGCAAATGAAACAGCAAAATATGCGTTCGACGCTTTGTTTTTGCGACGCTATATTTGAATTGTTATAGGTAGACCGTCGTTCATTGTGTTCAAGGCCGTATCGTTACGATTGCTCCATGAAAAAGCACGAAAAAAAAAATACGGATATTTCCGACTACTGTCGGAGAAAACATTGCGTAAACAAATCGTTACACTCAAGCTGCGTTTTGTCTAGGCTCGGCGAGGGTCGGATATCAAGACCCAGGATTAAACAAAAGCCACATATACAGTGAATGCTTTCGAATTATATTTGAAGATGAAATACGAAAGAATTTTGCTGTCTTTGACTGAAATTCCACTCGAACTGCGTAGATACTATCGCATGTTGTAAAGCCGATTCATGCAACATTGCTCTCAACGCGATGTAAGTGCTAGTGATTATTTATTCGTGTTTTAGTTACGCAATCCATTGTTTGTGCGACGCTTTTTATAGATCGCCTTTCAGACACACGTGCGTTGAGATAAGAAAGCTGACATGTCACTTTTAAAATTGTTATATAACGTTTGTAAATGTGACAAGTCACGTTTTTTCCACGAAATCGCAAGTGATCACCCACAGCGGAAAGTAATCCCTTGAGAAATTAAAACAGACCCTTGAGAAATTAAAAAAGTCCCTTGAGAGTTTACAAATATGTGGATCCAAATTTTGTCTACTAACCCCTATTCTACCATTTTTGCTTGTAAACAAGCAGAAACGTCGAAAAAACGAAAACGCCAAATTGCGCACTTGAAGTGTTACACGCCGCTTGGTTAGAGCGCCGGACTGCTGTGCGGGAGGTTGTGGGTTCGAACCCCAGACCGGACCAACACTCAGATTACATCTGCAAATGGTTAGATATTCTAGTCTTCTCGGAAAAGGACGATAAACTGTAGGTCCCATCTCCTGTATCTTCAGTCTTCTAACAGTGGACGTTAAAGAACCCACACACTATTCGCAAAGAGTAGGGCACGAAGCTCCCGGTGTTGTGGTCTGGCCTTTACAATTATATCTTAAATTACAGTATAATATGTAAAGCGCATTTGAACATATATACCGTATTAAACGCCCCAGGCGTTTATTTCAAACTTGGCTCCGTGGATCCGGCGTTTATTTGAATGGTGCAGTTTAATTGAGCAAAATGTTTATTAAACAAGGGTTTTTAGTCATTATTTGTGACATGAATATATCTTCCATCATACCCGAAAGCATATTACACCTCAAAAAAATGCCTAAAAGGCTTACTTACCACTCCACGTTGGAGACCCGGCGTTTATTCGTGGCCCCGCGTTTAATCGAGAAAATACGGTATATGGAAAATGCGCTATATAAATGCATTATCATTATCATTATCATTACACGCTAATTTTTTCAGGCTCTGTTGTATTTTTCTAATTTTAATTTGTGTCGTGAAATGACCAGAAACCAGAAACCCCAATCTTGCATCTAGCTTACAAGTTTATTTTTTCAATTTATTCCTCAGTTTCATTCCAAAACATCTGGTTATTTTTTCTTTCCTTTGAAAAGACACAAAGGTTTGGATGAGTTGAGGTAATTACCTTTTTTAAGTTGTTCTTCGTTAGTTTTAGAAAAAAAAAATATTACGTGAAAAGTAAGACATGCCACCTTCAAGGCTTTGTGATATGTTCACTTCCATAACAAGGCTCTTTTGTAAAGTACATAAATTGTAAACGTTATCAAAGGACTGAACATAAACGAAAAGTTCGTTCTACTTGTTTGAATTCAGCAAAAATCATGCTCGCTAAAGCGAAGTTGGTTTGCGTTTGAGGACAAGTGTACCAAACGGGTTTTTCATCACCGATTTCAACATCTATTTAATTAAAGGGACACTGTCACAAGCTTCACAATTTTCGCGGCTGTGTAAACGTCCCGGGGGGGGGGGGAGGCTCCCACATGAAACGGACGGGGATGCTCGTCAGAAATTTTGAAAAGAACCCCTAAAAGAGACCAATCTTGGTGTGGCTCAAGCTCTTCTTGACCCCTAAAAGATACTAAAAACTAAGAATGGAGTGATGATGCGAATGGCTAAAAATATTGGCGTTTTGGGCGTTTTTCCCGGAACACCCTAAGCGAGACCAACAATCCGAAAGTTACACCCCTAAGCGAGACGACGAGCATCCCCGTCACTTTCATATGCGAGTCCCCCCCCCCCCCCCTGGGTAAACGTGAGTTTAAACGCAACATCCTTT